>NC_050518.1:1815552-1828954 GCF_002922805.2 Oryzias melastigma
CAACCCGAAATAAACATGACTGAAATGAAGCTGTTGTGTCTTTTCCGGTCCACCATAGTAAAAATTATCTTCCATCGCCATCTAGTGGTGGGAAGGGAAACCTGCAATGAGATCGGTGCCAAATGAACAAGTGAACAATAGGAGGAGGAAGGAAGACTTCTCTTTATTTGCATGATAGAGATCAGAACATTCAGGGAATTAATGTTAATTCACTATTGTACATAAATACCAAAAAAGTCAACTTTTTAGCATAAAGATGATTTTGTTTTGCTAACTATTCTCATTGTCTTAAAACTAATATTTTAAAAGCTAAAAACATGACTTATTAACTTCTAATTGCATTTTTATTAATATGTTAACTTCTCAATAAATGACAAGTGTGAATATTTAAAAGATGTACATCAGCACTGTGAACGGCTTGGTTTTCGTGGTGTCATTGTGATTGCGTGATCATTTGTTTGTCCGGTACATACTGAGTCTTTGTGTTGGTTATTGTGTACAGGCAGGACTCTGTGTCCCACTGTGAGCCTGAATAGAAGCCATTTTTCCTTCGCTGTTCTCTGCCTGTTCCCCTCCTCCTCTCACTCTTTTTCTAATCCTGTTCTCTTCCTATTTTGTTCCTCGTAGTCACACCATCACAGTTGTTATGTAAATTGGGCAAATGCCCCACTGTCTGATGCTGAAAGAGCAGCAAATCTCTCTTTTTTAATACTTTTCTGTGAACAAATGTTCAGCTTATGTAATTAAAAGCATTAAAAATGTTATATAAATGATTTATCCTACCCTGATGGAACCTGATTTTATGTTGTTTTTTTTCTTTCTTTTTTTTGCTCAGCATGCTGCTTTTTTGTTTACTGCAAATAGAAAACCAGAATAAGGATTTCCATTATTTTTTTGCACATTTGTACTCTTCCTGCAACTGTTTGGAGTAAACAAATATAAATGCATACATAAGCAAACATAGCAACGATGTGCACTTCAAATAAGGACTATATACAAATAATTATTGCCAAACCAATCTGAGCTTAATAAAGAATACACATTTCAGAAAAGGAAGTTTTACTGTACATAAACCCCAATTACCAACTTTTTTTTTCAATATAAATCACATATATAATATGGAGCATAAAACATTAAACTTCTTCTTTAAAATAATTCAGGCCTTAGAACTATAAATGTACAAGATTTGGATTTGGAAATAGTTTGTCACAAGAAATATAAACTTAAATAAAACTAAACAAGACAAGTATATATCAAGCTTAATATAATTAGTCATTAAATGTCCACACACACGTGTAAATAATTTTAATGATAAATACGTTTAATAATCAATAGACTTATTAGTTATTATACATACAGAACATGACACAGTAAAACCATTTATTATTAATTTGATCAAAGGGAGTTTAATTAAATGGTTGAAAGGAAGTTGGAAAAAGGAAATGTATATAACCCCACCGCTATACTTTACTTTTTATTTATTTTATGTAGTTTTCTCTAAAGTAATGTAAGAAAATTAATAAAATGTAACACTAAAATTGACAAAAACAAACAAATATGGAAAAGGGAATGTAAATAAATGATACATTGCTTTTTCATGTATAAAAATAGAAATCTTGTAAAATATTAAAAAATATGTATTTATCAATAACTTAAATGACTTGTTTTTTTAATTATAATGTGTTAATATCTGAAGATATTTTATTAAACTATTTAATATTTAACATATTAATTCTCAAAATAATGTTTCGCTGAAAGGTGTTCCGTCTTTGAAATTTGATTGGCTGAGACACCTGTCTGTCAATCCGTCAACGCCCCCCCAGACACCAACTTCCGCTTCTGCGTCAAGACAAGGCTGCTTACTACATTCCTGCCTATCTTTGTGGGCTTGCCAAAACATTCGCGCTTCACACACGGCCGAGGTAAGATGACAAACACGCGAGAGTCTCTCTAAGAGTTTTTTTCCCCTTTTTTCTTTCTCCTACTTAAAGCCCGTTTTGCCTTTTGTATACAAAGATTGATGCTAGCCATGCTAGTTAGCTTTGTTTTTTAGTGTCCCGCCCGCTAACTGTTTTGTTAGCTGTCAAAAAGCTCCCAGAGTTCCAGTCACTGTCGGGACAGCCTGTTTGGCTTAGAACTAAACGGGGAAAATTTATCCAGGTATTTTTTTATTATTATTTTCAGAAAAAAATATATAGTTTCGGAAAAGTTTTTTCTCAATTCTGGCTAAATGTATAGACCAAGTAGTGAAACCTTCGATGGGTGAGATTTGGAATGTCTTTGAGAGTTGTTTACTGATTTAACTGATAGCTGGAGATCGGATTTTACTTTAAACTGCTAGAAAGATTAGTTTTAATTTAATCTTTGTGGGAAAGTTGAGTTAAAAATAGTGAATGGGACTTCAATAACCCAAATGTGGAGCTTTAAGACAAACAAGATGTGCAAGTAAGAAAGGAAAGTACATTGTGAAACCCCGCAAAATCCCTACCGCAAGGGTTGCCTTTAGCAGCATCGCTTGCTAAAAAGGTAAAGACGCCCTTTATGACGTCTAGCTGCTCAGCAAACAGTGGGAATGTTCCCCTGCCTGTTTGACTTCTCACAGCTGACTCACAGGAGTCTAAACAAAACTCTGTCTTACAGCTTAGGTCACTGTAGGTCATTGACTCCTATGGAGAATCACTTTTTTCCCTCTTTCACTTTCTTGATTAATATTATTTTTTATATTAAAATGCACCTTCACAAACATACATGGCAACTCATAGTGGAGTTAACCTAACCTTTAAAAAAATATCTCCAATTGACATAATAGTTACTTGTTCACATGATTGTTGCAGTTTGGCAGCACTAATGTTGAGTTTATTTATATTGTTATAAAAATATGTTTAATTTTAAGTTTTACTGATTTTACTGAAGGGTTTGATTTTTTTTTTTTAAAGAAAGCGTCTTGTAATAAATGGTAAAAAAAAACATCCACATATTTTGGTTCATTAAATGAATTCTAATAACAAATTCTTGCAGCTTTTATTGTTACTTTTAATGTGACATCATGCTGTTCTCTGTGGAATTACAGTTGCTATCATTTTGTTTTGCGTCTTCCTTCCTATGGTGCCCTAATTATCCCCATAGTTTGTTTCTATGGGAATGGACTCCTTCAGACAGAGAAGCATCAGTCTGTATTTGTTCAGTTCCTGCCTTCTACTTAAGTGTGAGCCTGTCGCATGTAGTAATATGATTGGATCTGACACTTTAAGTACTGACCATTTAAAATTTAGTAATTAAAAGTCCCCCTCTGATGAAAATCTTTTTTTTTGTGTGTTTAACATGTATGTGTGGCATTTCTCTTATGAAAGAGAACAAATGTCATAAGAAATCATTTTATTCTTGCATTTCTGAGTATTTCTCCTCTTAAATCTCTGTCAATCAAACTGTCACATTCAAACTCTGTTTGAATTAATGTGCAGTTAAAACGTCACAACAGCTCTGCTGCACATGCACTAAACCCTCATCTGTTCCTAGTGTCTAGTTCAGGTTCTGGAGAAGAGAAGATGGTATCTTCACATTGACTACAGTCAAATGAGCCGCCATTCACATTTGTTGTAAAGGATTGTAAATCAATGAAAGCTTTCATTATTTTCCCAACAACTCTGCTCTGAGAAACCAATGAATTGAATGTATTGGTCACAGCAACATCAATAAATATTGGATAATAGACCCTTTTCACACATTGCCGGAAAAGGGTTTAGTTGCTTCCGGCTCATATTGTTTAGAACATCAAAGTTGACCGTGTTCAAAACAATTTTGCATAAATAATAAAGGGTAACCTAACCAACTGTAACAGAAATTTGTACAATATTTATTGTATAAATGTCCTACCTGGTTGTATTCGTTTCCTCCTCTTAGATCGTTCACGAATCAGAGTACAAATGTCGGCAGAATGCTCCACAGCTGCTTCCCCAAATTCCTGTGGATGATATTAAACGAGTCGTGGATTATTTCTCTCTGACAACCTGGTCATTGTTAGACGAAGGTTACAGGTACTCCACTGAATGCTGCTTGTTTGACTTTAAAGGTAATTATTATTTTATTATTTTAATCTGTGCTAATGCTAACGCTAGCATTAGCTTTGGACGTGGAGCTGCAGAGGATCTTTTCTCACCAGTTAAAAGTTGCCTAAATTTCTATGCTCACACAATAATCCTTGTAAACAAAGTAAAAGTCAGACAATTCCAGCGTGTCTGACACTAAAGTCAAACTTATTACTGTTGTAATGTTTTCTACTGCGGTCAGTGAGCTGCTGTTAGCTCAGCCGTGGTTCTAACGTTGCTTCCATTTGCTTTTGATCATAACTGTGGCTGATCTCCGGGAAAATAAAGGTAAAAATGATCAAATTAATTGAAAACGGTTGCCAAAAATATGAAAGTGACTATTTTCACGTAATTTTATAAAATACGTTCATCCAGACATGATTTTTTTATTTTATTTTACCTGGCCACTCTTATTTTGAAAGCTGAAAATATGTGGCTTGATAGCTGCTCTTAACATTTTCACTGAGCCAAACCATTCTCGTTTTAACAATTATCCCCTAAAATATCCTGTAGAACAACAAGTACATTTAGCCTGTGAAGTGATTAAAATGTGTGGACATGAAATGTGTGTCTTTGTTGAAGGTATTAAATGAGGCCAACATGAATTTCTATCAGCTTTTGTGGTGATCGTACTAAAAATACGTGCAAATAACATCAGCCAAAATAGAAACCGTTAGAATAATATCTGCTTAAATGAAAGGTCGATATTTCCAATAAAACATCTAATATTAAAGGATTATTCAAATTTGTATTTAGATTTGTGAACAATCTAAGAGAGGAAATGAAAATAGATTTCAGTAAAATAAGCATTGCACGTTTTTCTGTTGAAATGGGTAAGGTGACCTTTAATTATTTACGTAAAATTGTGTTAAACAGCGTTCAGCTGTCAGCTTTGCTGTTCAAAATGCGAATGCCGGAAGTAACTATTCACTTTGTTGGTCCTGTCGCCATTTTTTCTGACGTCACAGTGAAAAGGGTCCATTAGCTAAAAGAGTCTTTGTCATAGGGGGACTTTAAATCAAAATAGGGATTGTTGGTAGATTTAGTTTTATGCACTCAAGTTAAAAATGTGGTTAAATAGGAGAAATGGAACACGGAGCACCGCTACAAGGAGTCATCATATTGTTTCACCCTAGTTGTTGTTTTAGCCACTTTTATGGATATTAACCACAGTGTTTCCTACCATTTTTTTGTTCGCCTCTTATTCTTGTTTCTTTTAATCTGTTGTGTCCCATGATTTTTTGTTGTTTTAACCCTTTAACACCGAAGCTCCAGTGTCTATGATCTTTATTTACTGTAACTTTTCAACCGTTAACATGATCATTCCAGTAGATAATCTACTGGAATGATCGTGTTAACGGTTGAAAAGTTACAGTATGTAAAGATTTTGTATTTAAGCGCCACTGGCGACGCCTCAGATGTTAAAGGGTTAACTTGTGTTTATATACGTCTTTTATGTTAAACATCTTGTCTTTTACAGCATGGTGATAAAAAGTGCTGTATAAAGTGTTCAATTGATTCCTTTAAACATTAAAAAAAAATCCAAAAAGGTTCAAACATCAATGTTAAACAGGGACAAAAGAATTGATAAAGTGAAGCTCCAACTCTGTTTTTCTTTCTCACAATATGAATTTGCAAAAATGTCTGACAACATTTCTTCATCATTTCAGTTAAAATCTCTTTTTATGTCGCCTTTGTTTGCTGCATTTTGTCATATCAAAGTCTAAGCAACCATCGCAGCTACAGAGAGGATATTGTACGTTAAATTTATGATCAGTTGCCCTTTGAGAACTTCTGTATTGGCAAACTGTTGTGCTGATTTGTTTTGCATTTGTTGTTTTGTTGGTCAGCAAGGACAAATATTAAATAAAATGCTGCATTAATATTGCATCTCAGTTTGACCGATAACCAAAAGATAATTAATAATTAAGTTTTATTTCTCTCAAGTATGCTACATCAATGCAGTGTCATTTATTTTTTTGATAAGCACTATGTAGAGAAGATATTTGAATTGAATTTAACTTTATTTATATCACAAAGGATAAATTAATTTGTTATGGCACCACAAAAAGTTGCATAAAGAAAAACATCTATTAAATCTACTGCATTAATAATTACAAGTAATGGTTAATATATGATATTGACAAATAATAAATTAAAAATTTAGCTTATTAAAACTTATAAATAAATACACACACACACCTATATATATACACACATTTAAAGTTATTTGACCCAATCAGATTTTTTGTACAGTTAATTCTCAGCCATCTATAAATCTTGACAAGTGGATACAAAATAATTGATCATTGGCTTTTTTTTGCCCTTGATTTTTCCCACCTATATTGATGGTTTTGCTGGAGTTACTGGAAAAACGAGTAGCTGGCAGGTCTCTGTTTTCAACAAGATTTCTGCTTTCTCATGCATGATTCATGTCGTTGTTACCTGGAGGGCAGTACATTGTCAGCCATTGAAACCAGTGTTTTCTTTTTGCTGGACACAAGAACTGCAGGACTTGTTCTGTGTTTATACCTTTTGGTCAAACCAATAAATTAAAAATACAAACCCCATTTTTATGTTTATTTTAGATTTTTTACGATTGTGTTCAAATTAAAAAAAGAAAAAAAAGGCAGTGAGTATACATTTCTAGCTACTGTTGTAGTTGGTTTTGTTTTGCCGTGTTCTATGAAAGTAAAACTATTCTAGCAGGTTTTCCATCCTGGCCGACATCACAGAAAAATGCTGACTGCGTCAACTTTTCTGTGTTTGTCTGAATCTAATCAGGACAAGTCAAATGTGGACGCGGTGTATCATCACTAGTGTTGACAGTATGAACAGAGTACATTCTGTTCAGAGTAACTGCATGGAGGATTATACAGCAGCATTTTTTAGTATTTTGGTTTATGTCCATTTATTACCTTCATACAAAATGATGGGACTTCATGCACAATCTGAAGTCTTACATGCATACGCCCTTAAAATTACCGTGTTTGTGACTTTAACAAAGTACTTCCAAATAAGTCCTGATGTTCCTCAGTATTAGTTATATTTTACATATGAGTTTTATATTTTAAAAACCAATTTTTCATAATTATAATGGTGATGAGTGACTGAAAGTTTACGAGAGCTGAGCTGTGCATGGACTTTGTACGTTTTTTAGCACGCTTTGGCAACGAGGAAGAACTTTAAGACAGGAAGGTTAAAATATTTAGATGTGAATCATTTTTGTCATGGGTTGCCATGGTATCCATGAGTCTTTTAACTGCAATGTGAGCTATCTTACTTATTTGTGCTAATCTGAGCATCTTTAAAATGATGCACACTTTACTTTTACTGCTGATCAACTAGCCGTGATGCACATGAGAAAGTCTGCAGATAGTTTTACAACAAAAAGAGCTATTGCTCAATATATTACAAGTTACTAAAACTAGTGCTTACCACGTCTAAATATAAGAATTTTATGTAATAAAATCTACCTCACTTTTATAGCTCATTTTTTTCCAGATGCTTTAAGCCTAATTCAAGCCTAGTGTATTTTTGAAAGATCAGAAAGACTGTAAAACAAGCTTCTTTTAAGAGATCAGTGACTTGGTTAGTCTTGTGATGAGACTGTGAACTGATGTCATACTTCTAGATTCAGCTCTTGTAAGAAATCATTTGAAAGTTTTTGATTCTTTTTTTTTGATCTTGTGATTTGACCTTCTGTGTGTCAGTATATGCTGCACAAGAATACCCAGTAAAAACAATTATTGTAATTTAAAATGTTATCATTGTAATTAACAAAATTGCATTTCGGAGTATTTCTTTATTCAAATCATTGTGAATCAGGAGCAAATGAAAAACTGCTGTTTAAAAAAAAAGGGTATTTGTGCTAAAGAAAATGAGATCCCTACTCCGATGGGGAGGAGAACAGGAGGCGGGGTTGCTCTGCTTCAGTGGTCCCGCCCACAACTCAAAGGCAAATCTCTTATGAAACTACGTTCTAGAATAAAGCACAGTTTTCTGGATTTGGGCTAAAATTGACATGACTATCCCTTGTGCTCTCTTATTGGGTCCAGATGACCCCAGCCCTATACTGATATGTGACCCCTCCCATGACGAAGATGAACAGGATTTTATGTCTGCCACGGACACCAGTGAAGAGAAAAATCCTTGAAAAGAAAGTTCAGCGTGCTGTGGGGTCCAGATGACCCTACTTTTAATGTAAACATTCCTAGGATAGCACAAGGGTCAAAACTGAAAGGGGACACTATGGGGTCAAATCAGGATCAGCTTAAAGTGAATGAAAAACAAGATTGAAAGTGTGGAAAAACTAAACAGCAGAAAAGACGTCACATCACCATTAGCTCATTGGGAATCATGGGATGCATTTTCCAGTAGCCAATGAGCTCACAGCCCCGCCCCCAGATAAAATTAGGATCCGCTCAGCAGCAAAAACTCAAACTCTGAATGGAAACTGAAAATAGAGAACTGAAAGGAAAGAGGAAGAAACAAAAAAAGGGAAAGTTGAAAGTACAAATAAACTTTTTTTTTTTAACTGAGCTGATCCTGATATGACCCCATAGAACACTTTTATAAAAGATGATTGGAGTGAAACGTGAAAGGGTTTTTAAATCATTTCTTAATTTTTAAGTTCTTTTTAGTTTTGCTTCTAAACATTTCTTCCAATAATAATATCCAACATGGGAATTTAATTTAAATGTTAGTTTCATCAAACCACACACAACATAAGGTTTAATTTAGGTCTTTCTTCTCTTTTAAATTCAGTACAAACATTTGAAAAGCTAGTGTTAGAAGGACTACATCCTACCTTTGTTTGACAGATTTTGGCGTTACTTTTCCAACAATTGTGTACAGAATCAACAATCCCGTAATCCTGACATCTCCATAGCAACTACACTGACTACAGTCCTGGTCCGGCTTTTCTTTGCCGCTAAAATTAATGCACAGACAGAACCCAGAGCAAAGTGCTGCTCTGTTTGAACTTGGGCTAACACAGAGGTCCGTCTGTGCTTCATGTTCTCTAGAAAGCCTCTCAGGCTGCCTTTACATCCGGCCTCATTCTCACACTCCTGACAACCAACCCAGTTCTGTCCTCCTGACTGTAATCATCTGTACTACCACACTTCAGTCCAGCATTTGTGAGTGAAGTGTTCTGATAGGTTGGTAAGGAACTATGAGATCTTTAATAAAAGATGGGGCCACACCATTCAGAGCCTCATAGGTTAACAGAAGGATTTTGAACTTGATCCTGGATTCAACTGGGAGCCAGTGAAGTGAAGCTAACCCAGGGTGACGTGTTGTCTTCTACTAGTTCCTGCTAACAATCTTGCTGCTGCATTTTAAACTTGCTGAATACTTTTTAAAGAACTTTTTGGGCACACCCCCTAAGTTTCTAACTGTAGAATTGGAGGTATTATTTACACCATCCATGGAGATCTGATCAGAGAGAGCATCTCTCAGGTGACCTCAGTTTTTTCTGGGTTTAGGAGGAGGTAATTAATCGTCATCCAGGTCTTGATGTCTCTGATGGAGGAATTCAGTTTCTCCAGTTTTATAAAGATGCCCTCAGGTTGCTGTTATATTGCTCCAGCTAGCAGGTACTCTAAATCTTTTATCCCAAATGCCATAAAACTCTAAAATCAAAGTGAACACACCCGAGTGTAGACGGTACCTGTTCCAAGCCCATCTTTTAATTGTATTTTATCAATTTATTTATTTTTATTTTTTAGCAAGTTTTTAGTGTGGCTTTTACTGTGTTGTTTGTTGTCTATGTTTTACGCTGGAGAGCTGCTCTTAATGGAATTGCCCTTGGGGGACTTATAAAGTTGTTCTATTCTAAGTGGTCCTTCTTGTCAGGTTTAATGGATAAATAAAACTGTGTATCATCTGCATAACAGTGAAAATGAATGCTGTGTTCCCTGATAATGTTTTGTAAGGGCAGCACGTAAAATACGGGTTCCCAAACTTTTTTGCTCAAAGGGCCAAAGTCTAAATGGGATCCCGGTCCGTGGGGAAAATACAATATATTTAAATCAAAACTCAGCAGCCACGACTTGGCAGGCCAAAAGATGACCTTTGGGGGGCCGAATTTGGCTTTGGGCACCCATAATGTAAAGCATAAACGGGATGGGCCCTAGAACAGAGCCCTGTGGGACTCCGTAGTTAACTCGAGATCAATGAAAGGACTGGTCATTTACAATAACGACCTGGTATCTATCAAATAAATAGGATTCAAACCATTTATTGACTCACCGTTCATTAAAAAAGATTTAAATCCCACGATTAGATAAGATTGTAAAATCTGGGAAAGTTTTTTTTTTTTTTTTTTTTTTTTTTTTAATTTGGCAACATTTTAATAACGTTATGAAACCGATTATCCTTTAATTTACTAAATATTTAAAGTCTAAGAAAAAAACCTAACAAGAATATTTTTTGGAAAACAAAGACAATTCAGAATGCAAAAAGAAGACGCTACTGTTGAATTATTTATCCCGTGGCTTTAAATGCTAAGCCATCGATCACCGCGCTGCTGTGTGCTAATGTGTTTTGAAATCGTACATGCTGTAAACCTGACAGGTGTGCAGCTGTTGAGACAGAGCTCTGTTTTGGTTTCAGATTCGTACTGTATCGGATCTGGTTTCAGTGGATTTGTCATGTGTTGTCTTGTTTCTGGGTCTTGGTATTGTCAGCCTTTAA
The DNA here is from genome assembly GCF_002922805.2 of Oryzias melastigma. Taxonomy (NCBI): domain Eukaryota; kingdom Metazoa; phylum Chordata; class Actinopteri; order Beloniformes; family Adrianichthyidae; genus Oryzias; species Oryzias melastigma. Next base: position 1,826,337 of record NC_050518.1, read on the forward strand.
TGGACTGCAAAGCACACAATGAAACATTATGGATCTGAAGCAACAAGAATTTCATGCCTGCATAAATAATATCCGTGTTGTTCTAAATATAAGAACGGTTTAGGTCAACATAGGAAGAGGTTAATGAGGTGCTATATTTTATTTAAATATAATTTGTATCACTAAAATTATTGTCTTCTATTGTGGTGGATATTTTCGATTGCATGTTTGAAAGACCAGCAAAAATGTGGGTTGTGTGTGAAAAGCTTTGACCAAGTCGGCGAGGGATTGGTTGTAATGTGTGTGTGGTGCCATGTGTGTTGTGATTGCGCAACAGCCGTCCAGCCTGTAGGACAGAGCAAATGATATGAACTGAGGCTTCTGCAGCCAATCAGAAAGCTTTGCAGTCTGTGGGCGGCTGTGAATCCACTCAAATTATCTGTGCAATTATGAAATACAAAAAGGAGTTTAGTCAAAAGACAAGATTTAAAGACTAGGTTTGGCTTGTTTGACGAGCCAATTTGTACTTTGTGTAGACGTTAAACCAAGAAGTTTTTTCTAGTTTCTTCTTGTAGTTTCCTTGTGTTCTGCTCTAGGCTACTGTTCTTAAAGTGTGTGTCTTTCTACTTGTTGTGCCTTGATAATGTCCTTGTTTCTTGATTTAGAAGAGGAATTGTCCAGTGCTTTTTAAGAGTAAGGTTGGAGTCCAAACTGATAGGATCATGTAGATTTTAACTCTTTTTGATCCAAAGTTTTCTGAAATCTGTACAGCTATAACTTTACACTTTCTAGTTTTTGAAGAATCAAGAATGAAGAGGAACAATGATTTCTTTTATTATTAATAATCTATCAGTTTGGTCATATTTTGCTTTCTCTTTACATATGATTGGGAGAGTTTGGCAAAAAGTAGATTAGGGAACAAAAATAAGAACTTTATGTGGTAACTTCTAATAAAGCTGTCGTGTGTAAATAAGTTTTAAAAATTTTCATTTTCTGTTTCTCTTTTATCCATTTTTGTTTTGCTGGAGTTTATAAAGTGCCTTACATAGCCAGTATTGGTCTTAGAAAACTTTTTGGGCTACACAATTGACTAAAAAAGCTCGTTTGGGTAGCAGAGTAGTAGGATAACATCTTTATCTATCCTAAAAAAAATTAAAACCGCAAAGTTTTTCCATAACGCAGATTATTGATGCATTACATAAAGAATAATGTCAGAAAAAGTGTGCGTTATGAGAAATTAACGCTCGACACGGAGGCCTGAACCATGCTTCCGAGAAGTGCGTTAATTGTCTGATAATCCACACTTCGATAGGCATTATCATGCTTATACCATTGTCATTTACAAAATAAATAAATATTCAACCAATAATTATAACTTTATTCTTCTTATTTCATCAGTTTAGATATTATTGTTATGGTTATTAGATGTTATTCAGAAAAAAGGGAACTATTTGATACATTATCTGGCTTGTTGTCACGGTAACACGCCACTAAGCCGAAAGCCAAGTCAGACCTCAACCGCAACGGCAAAGATTTTTTTTAAGTTAAGAGTTTAGTGAGCAGCTAGAACATGAACACGACACACAATCAACTTCTGTCTCAGTGTTTTATTTTACGGGCGTTCCGGTAAACTCTGCTCTTCTGACCTGCTCAAAAACCGAAAACTCCCTCTAGTGCCCTCTGGTGGTAAGAAAAAAGACAACACCTTTCAGTACGCTGAATGCCGTCTTATAAGTAGTAGAATAATAATAAAAAACATACCAAAAATAAGCCTAACATGATGTGCCGGGGAGTTGACTAATTTGTCTCTTTGTACTTCTTCACCTTACAAAAGGAAAGCGATATAAAAGCTGATTGTCACAATAGGTTAAATACAGAATCAGTTTAGAGAAAGTTCTCCTCTTACCGCTTGTTTTTGTCCAGAAGATGACACAAAAGTATATTTTTAAAAAAGCTAGAAAATTTGGGCTATGTGACCAGAACTTCTTTTTTAGGTGTGCATTATCACCGTGGTTTATCACTTTTTAACCCACATCCAGCAGCCAATCAGAATTGAGTATTCACCCGGACAATGGTACAGTACAGAATGAAAGTAGTGAACTTTAATATACATAGAAATTAACATTTTTTTGTTTAGTTTTACCCTCTCACATTTTCTTTGACAAACATGTCAATGTGAATAAAACGTATAATGTAGGTATAAAAATCTAGTTGTATGCATGTTTGAATAGCAGGTTATGCCCTCATTATCTATCGATGGAGCCAAAGGTTCATCTGTGTACTGAAGGCGTTCCCTGATAAAAGTTAAACTGTCTGTGTCCAAGTAAGTCTGAACACGGGAGAGCAAGAACTGTTCTCTGCTTCCCGTCTCTAGTATGAACGGAACAACTGGTCAAGTAAAATGTTTGTGGATTCAATTATTTTCCAGGTATGTTTTTTTTACTGCAGATATTCAGGAATATCTAACTTTGATTTTATATATATATATTTAATGAGTTGTAAACATTTTCTGCCAGGGATTGTAAATAAATGTGTGACTCATTCTTAGAAAGTTTGAGCTTTTCTATGAATTGCATCACATATTTACATTTTTACAAGCAGTTTTAACCTGATGAAAAGGTGTTGCAGCAACACTTTTT
>NC_050518.1:1828962-1844506 GCF_002922805.2 Oryzias melastigma
GAACTGTTCTCTGCTTCCCGTCTCTAGTATGAACGGAACAACTGGTCAAGTAAAATGTTTGTGGATTCAATTATTTTCCAGGTATGTTGTTTTACTGCAGATATTCAGGAATATCTAACTTTGATTTTATATATATATATTTAATGAGTTGTAAACATATTCTGCCAGGGATTGTAAATAAATTTGTGACTCATTCTTAGAAAGTTTGAGCTTTTCTATGAATTGCATCAAATATTTACATTTTTACAAGCAGTTTTAACCTGATGAAAAGGTGTTGCAGCAACACTTTTTTTTTTTTTTGTATTCCTGTCACTGTCAGAACCAAATGTTTTAGCAGTTATCAAGGATTTGATAGTCCAAAAATACAACTAGCTTCACCACAGTGACTTTATATTGTTCTGATTTTGTATTCCCATTTTTCTGGCTGATAATTTTATGTTCTACCTTCAGTTGACTTATTGATACCACAAAAACAACCAACTAATGGACAGTTTGCACATACACATTTATTATTTATTTATTTGCACTTATACAACATATTACAAAAACATGTACAGAAAAACATAAAAAAAAGTAGGTGCAGAAAGAGAATCTAAAATGTTCACGTATAGCTTCTCTATTAAACACAATTTTATACCTAAAAAGGCAGATTTGATTGATGTGAATGTTATAAATATCAAAAATATGAATTACTCGTAATCATAAATATACATGTTTGTACTTGTACATACAATACATGACATTTTATATCAATTTTGCTCTTATTAACTTTTCTCTTAAAAGCACATATGATTATGAAGTATTTGAGTTATTGTCCATGCGATTAAAATTCATTCTTGATAGGTTTTGAACACTAAATAACTGAGTTAGTCTGTTAAAAAGTTCAAGTTGATATTTTTCTAACAGACTGAGCTGAGCGTTTTTGTGCCTGAAGGTCAATGTTGGCAGCATTAACAGACCGGGTGGTGTTCCAAAGACCCAGAACTGCGGTGACGGGGCGCCCCCGTTATGTAACTGGAGCTCTGGATAGCTCTGTTTGCACTCGATGGCCCGAAAGACACGGCAGAAGTTCTGCTTTCAGGTTGTTGGACATTACCTTGAGGATTTTAGGTCATGTGACTTTAAAAAAGAAAAAACATAGATATGTCAATACACCTACATTAAAGTGTAAACTGAATATTTTTTTGGTGACATTTTATCTATGAAATATAAGTGGGAAATGATGTCTCCGATGGAAATGTACATTCTTTTTAAGATTTTTTTCCTTTTTTTCTACAGGTTACTCATTTTCCTTTAGTCATCAACGCCCCAGAGCCTGAACCCTCACCCCCCCAGCCTGCTCACTGCTCTCAGATAACAGAAAAGCTGCTTTGATCTGACTGACAGACGGGATCATCAGCCTGACATCGGGCTCGTCTTTTAGAAAAGATTCTCCTTCAACCTGCTGACGCTCCGGAGCGCACTCGCTCAGAAGGTCGGCCCTCAGAAGAACCGGACCGGCTAAAGAAACATGTGCTAGAAGTTGAGAATCTGTAGCAAACAGCTGGCTGGTTCTGACTCTGGAAGATGAGCAATGAGGACGAGTTTTATGACGCCGTCACAGGTGGGTACCCATCATGGTTCGTTCATTCTCTGTTTATCTGGTGCTTTGCTTGATTACTTGTTATGGTGTGTCGGCTTTCAGCATTTTAGCTTGTTTTTTATTCAAATCAAACATATTTCCTCTCTGAAAAACATTTAAATCATGAAACCACAAAGTATTGAAAAATACTTAATAGCTCAATTTGTTTATTTAAAGATGATGCATAAACGTAACAATTTAAGTCTGCAGTTTAAAAGATTAATTACTAAAAAATGTTTCTCTAGTTGTTGGGATGCGTCCTGAAAAATTTATGCTACCAAAAAGTTAAAAACTTTTTTGTTTTGTTTTTCCATTTCCACAGATTTTTGCTTCAGTTTACAGTTCCGATTAATGATGCGCCGTCTCTGTCTGTGTAATCATAAAGTTTTAGGTTTGCACACTTTGATTTTGAATGTTGAATTTTATGCTGCTTTTAGTAAAAGTTTTCTGTTCTGAATATTTAAAATACAGCAACAAAATAAAAGCAATTTGAGGCAATACATTTTATTATAAGTTACTTTATTTTTCTGTTCTCAAATATTTAAAAAGTTGTAATGGTTAAAAGAATAATAAAATAAACATGTTTAAAACATCAAGACATCTTTTGAAATAGTAAAACTTATTATAAGCAAAAAAAAACAAACAAACATGACAGTTGCTTTTTGAAGGAATATGATCCTCTGATAGTAATTCAATCTTTGTTGTTGAAGTTTGTGCTCCTGCTGGAATATAATCTGAGCTCCATGATTAATTTAATATTTATGGATGACCTAACTGGTGGATGTGATGAGTTATTTTGAGAACGCCTTGAAAATTGTAAAGTTTGTTTTACTCTTGAAAACACAAGACGATAAATCCATTTTACCCTGAAATCCTCATGTTTTTTTTATTTTTCTCAACCAAGAATTTAAATAAAGGTTAAAAAAAAGGCACTATGGGTAATTTATTTTATATAATAAAGCTTAAAAAATGGAATGAAATGTAATCTTTCTGCTGTTCCTTCAGCATTATTGTTCTAATTTTGGAGACATTTTGTGTGACTTTGTGGTTTTATTACTACTTACAGTCCCTCGATGACAATTTTGTTATTCAAAAAAGCAGATTTCAGTAGTTTTTAGGACTATTAAGTTTTTAACCAAAATTCCATGACCTAAATGTCTTACAAAGCCATTTTTCATGTTGATCTGAAGCCTCTGATTCCAAAATCTCCTCTGAGGGGGCGTGGCTTTTGGACCTGAGCTGAGCAGCTCCGCCCCTAATCCCCCCTGTATGATTATAATAGTTCTGTGTCTCACTAGTGTAAATCGTAACCGCTGCTACATAAAAATATCGAGCAATACATCCAATCCATTGGTTTCTCAGAGCAGATTCACAGAGATTTAAAAGCAGAAATACTCGGAAATGCAAAAATAAAATGATTTCTTATTACATGTGTTCTTTTATAAGAAAAACGCCACACATGTATGTTAAAAACAAAAAGAAACATGATTTTCATCGGAGGGGGATTTTAAACGGACACAAGCTCATTCATATGTACTGTAGCATTAGCCTCAGGTGGTGCAGTTTGTTATGACCTCTAATCTGCACCTTAACATTGACGGGTTCGTTATACTTTTATAAATGAAGTCTGTTTCCTTTGTGGTCTTTTTTTTTATCTAAAAAAGCCACTTTTTAGAATGTTGCTTTTTTTGTGACATATTGCTACTAGAAATGTTAAAATCTGATCTTTTTTGATGAATTTCATGTTATGATTCACGCTTTACTTGTTAAATTTGAGAATGATGTTAAGGTTCATACACAGTTTAATCTTAGAAGAAGAAGAAGAAGAAGTTAGATCTTAACTTTCAGATATATTACCATTCAGATATAGATGTATTTGGCTGTATAACATGTATTAATATGATTAATTTTGTTTGTAGAAACGTCTTCCCTCTGAGGATTTTCAATATAAAAGCACATGGCTTGTCTTGTGATTTAGAACTTCCTTATAGACATAAATACAGCTTGTTTTGTTTGTATTTTTCTAATATGCTATAATAGTTTACGTGCCGATCCCTCTAAGTTCTCCATAGTGGTTGAATATGTTGGCTGATTTCTGGTCAAAGATTTTCTAAAAAGAGATTTTTCATAAGTTGCTGCTCTTCTGCAACAGAGTTTGAGGTTTTTTTACGCAGAGGTTTGGGGAGTATTTCAGGTTTCATAGAATGACAGAATGTGAACGTTCGACCTTCTGTAAAACGCCCTCATGGCTTTAGGTTTTTGACCGAACTATAATCCCCGTTTCTGAGCGACTTCTGTTCCCATTAGTGGACAAATATTGACATAGTGAGCTGCATAACTAGTGTAATATCTAATGTTTGCCTATTTGGAGTCTTGTGTAATACCGTTTCTGAGTAAAGGGTAATTAATGTTAAAGGTTTATCATGAATATGGTTGTGATATCTTACTGCACAAATTCACAAAGTTGTAGTATAATTTTGATGTATTCATTTCTTGTCTCTTCAAATTTGAATGATCTTAGCTGAACTCACCTGAGTTCCACTCTGACCTGTGCGCCTCTAGGGGATCCACACCTAAACGCCTCACGTGTGGGTGTGTGTCTCCAGACTAAAGGTGAACTCAGGTCTATTTAAAGTCGATGTTTAAGCTGAACTCGTTTTCAGCTCCGCCCGTCACTGTTTTTGAGGATGTACAGTAGTGACTGAAGGGAGTGGCTAAGGTTTCATTCAGCCTCGTCATTCTGATGATGGTCACAGGGATTGTTGGAGACCACGGCAGCTGTGTTCAGACGAAGGGAGGGGAAGACCCAGGACAGACCAATATAAATCACTGTTTTATGTGCCACAAATATTAAAGACCCCATGCAAAAAGTGGCTTTTTATAATAAATATACACCACAAATGAAATGTGTTTCATTTAAAGAAGTGTAATGAGAACCTGTCAACGTTAAATGCATCCCAAGATTCCCTAAGAGGTAATGGTCATGTGACGTCTTTCTGCTCCAAAGGTTGTCAGTTTATTTAGGGCTGCCACAATTAGTCGACTAATCAACTATTAAAATAGTCGACGGCTAATTTAATAGTTGATTAGTCGTTACTTTATATTATATGGAGTCGGAGTGTAGTATAGATGAACGTTATAATGGCATTCTGCTAACTTTTTGGACTACTTTGGCATTTATTAATGTTTTTTTTAGGTAATAGCTAATATTTCAGCTACATGCTAGCTATTTTGGCTAATTTAGTTTTTTTCAGTTTTTAGGCGTATTTGGAGTTTAGCTAACATTTTAGTTACATGCTAGCAGTTTTGGCTAATTTAGGCTTTCTCAGTTTTAAGGCTTTCTCAGTTTTTAGGCTAATTTGGCATTTAGATAATATTTTAGCTGGCTATCAGCTTCAGCAATGTCAGCTATTAGCTTCAGCAATTTCAACTAACAATTTCAACATCTTCCACTATCAGCGCTAGCATCTTCAGTGGCTAAATTCAGCTTACAGCACTCACACTAGCATTATTACAGGTAATGCTATATATGCAGTTTTTAGTTAGTTTAAAGCTAATGATGGTTAAGATGTGTGCTTTACATCCAGTTTTCACATGACCAGATTAGTCGACTAATCGGAAAAGATAATCTGTGATGTCGACTATTAAAATAATCGTTTGTGGCAGCACTACTGTTTATGTCGCCGCCTGCGTCACTCCACTTCGATTGACAGCAGTATCACTACTGTGCAGTTTCCCCTCGCTAATATCATGGTGTACCTTTGCAGTCTCGCTGTTTGGTGGATTTTATTCAGTGCGACTTTGCTGTTGATCTTGTTCATCAATCTCCTCTATGCCGTTTTTCACGCAGATTCGTGCAGCAAGGCAGCGTTACATAAGTCTTCATCGAGATTAGATTGTTTTCATCCTCATGGTAGACTTATTCTTTCTACGAAAGTTTGAACAGTGAGAGTTAAAAAATTAGACAAAAGTGTGAAAATATTCATGTCTGTCAGAGAAAAGTGTAGAAAATGTGTAATGAGGAGTCCTCTCTGTCCCCCCATGGGAAACATGTCCTGGTAGCCAATGAGCTCAAAGCTCCGCCCCATGTTAAATTAGGATCAACTCAGCAGCCAAAATTCGAATATCTGAATTTTATTTTTTATTTACTAAAGTTTCAAATGTACTTTTTTTCATATTTTCAATATTTCTTTCAAGTTTTTAAAATTATTTTTTCAAATGTTCAATTTTTTTTTATTAAATAAAAGTTTTCAACTTGTATTTTTGAGTTTAAAGCTGCTTTCAACATTCTTTTTTCTTCAATTCTTCATTCACTTTAAGCTGATCCTGATTTGACCCCATAAAATTGACCCAAACAAAATTTCACTTTATGAACATGTTTGCGGTTAAGGAATTCAAGCAATCACTTTATTTATAGAGTATCTTTTATTAACAAATGTTTAATACAAGGTGTTTGACTTAAGACATATAATAAACATAGATTAGAGCAATAAGAAGTCATAAAAACAATAGATTTAAAAACAACAGCATTCAAAAGACAAACATAAGATGGTTGGAGATGCTGTGAAAAATGGTTTGAGAAGGCGCTGTATATGATAAAAGATAGAAAGTTTAATAAATGTACAAATGATAAACCATAAAAGCCTCAAAATACATAAAAAAAAACAAATAAGCTAAATAAATGAATTATGTAAAATGTATAAAGACGAGTCTAATTTGCTATTAAATATCTCCTCAGATGCAGAAACTCTCATATCCTCGGGTATGTTACACCACGGTCGCTGTGAGTCCGATTTCTCATAGTGGGTTCAGCTTAGAGAGCAGAACCAGAGGATCTGAGAGTTCTGGAGGAACCGAGGAGATCCGATTGTAAATGGGAAGGTCCCGATCCATGAAGACATTTAAATACTAGAGTCTTAAAATCAATCTTGAAGCTGACAGGCAGTAAGTTTAAGCTGAAAACAGAATTTTGATAGAGACAGAAGGATGATCCACTGCTGTTTTTGGTTAGAAATTACAGTGTAATCTGTTCCAGATGATCGCAAAAATTTGCAAGTCAAATTGGGGTTTGAAGTCCCTCATGCAAAGCAGAATGCGAACGCCCTCTGGAACGCTCAAATGTGGCAAACTTTGCGCTCAAGAGGATTCACCAAATGTTGATTTGTTTCTGGACTGAAGTGAAGTGTGTTTGTCTCGTGTGTCTGCAGGCCTGGATTCAGATGAGTCGTACGAGGGGGTGTCGGAGGCCAGTTTCAAAGATGCTCAGCCGTTCGAATGCAGCAGTCACAGAAACAATGGATCCGTGCCACACAAGAACGGCATCAAGAAACACAGGTACGACGACATTCCTGCTGCGCTTGTCGGCTTTGTTTTCACGGAATAAAACAAAACCAAAGTTTACTGCTGAAACAAAGGGACTCGTGGCTTTGTCACCCCAGTCAGTTCGATGATACTTTTTGACACAGACAAGAGGCATGAGGAGAATTTGTTCCTCATTGTCTGCTTGCCTTTTCACTTTTGTTCTGTCACTGTCACTGTCTACTTTTAGTTTTTATTTGTTCTTCTTCAAAATGAAATGAGGAAAATGTGTTGTATCTAAATGAGTAAACTCAATCATAGAAGCTTTTTCCCACTCAATACGATTCTTTTTTTACTGAAATGTACATCTTAAAAATAAAAGATGTGGACTTGTTTGTAATATTTGTTTTCTTTTCAGAAAATGTACAGTTTTTTTTCAGAACACAATGGCAATTAAAATATTGAAGTTATTTTCTTTTTCTTCCCAGAACCGCCTTACCTGCACCCATGTTTTCCAGAAACACTGTTAGTGTCTGGAGTATCTTAAAGAAATGTATTGGACTGGTAAGGTTATTGTGAATTTGAGAAATAGTTTTTAATTACACTCTGTACATGACTTTTAGATTGGCATATGTAAGAAATCCTAGTCTGAATTCAATATTTGAAGTGCATTCTGAAAAATATTTTAACGTACTTTGTTTCCATTCATTTTCACTTTCATGTTTTTACTTTTATTGCTTTTAAAATGTCATTCCAGTGTTTCTGCAGGGTCTTAAAAAAGTCTTAAATCACTGAATTTGTAAATGGCACCCTAAAAAAGCTTAAAGAAAGGCTTTAATTTTGATATCTGAGTCAGTCTGAAACTTCACTGTTTCACATTTCTTGTTGAAAATTAAATTTTTTAAAACTATGATTATTTTTGATCAAATCATGGAAGTAAACAGCAGCAGAACCAGTCATTATGCACAAATATCCTGAATGCCAACTGCTGGTTTATCAAAAAAAAAAAGTGTACTAATTTTAAACGCACTAGTCACTCCACTAACATGAATAAATGATAATTCACAAAAATATAAAATCAAAACTTGTTAGTTTTTCTTCTGCCCATTTTACTTAACTATTAAACTTATTTTCTCTCTCTCAAAACAAGAAACAAAAAGAAAAAATACAACAGAGACTGAAAACCAACATGTGGATTCCTTCATTTAAATGCATAGTGTAACTTTAACAATGTAGACAAAATGATTTTTGGAATATTACATTTTTAACATTTGTTATAGACTGTCTGATGTGTGTTTTAAGATCACTCCATAATCTGATACTCTGTACTGAAACAAAAATGTCTTTAATTTGAGCTTTAAATTGGGGTTATTTGACAATGGAATGTCCTTTTAAAATTAAGATGAGTCTTCTTTCAAATGTATTTCGTATATTATAAGGTAAACATTTAGAATTGCTATTTATACATTAATTTAAAAATACAATATTTTACTAATTTTTATGTATTCAATTAAAAAAAATGATGGAGTTGAAGGATCTCTAGTTACTTCCTGTGATTATTATTATCAATTAAAAAAAAAAAGAAAATTGGATTAAAAGTGTTTAATTAAAGTTTATCCTTATTTCGTACATTCAATATTTAAGGAGTTGTATAACAAATATGATGTATTTGTATTAAATGACCATTTAACTTCACACACCATAATTCTATATCTTAAGTTGGGTGTTGTCTACAAACAGCACTCTATATATTTTGTCAGAACTGGAAAAGTGATAAAATGTGTTTTTTCTTCAGGAACTGTCCAAGATCACCATGCCTATTGCCTTCAATGAGCCTCTGAGTTTTCTGCAGAGAATGACGGAGTACATGGAACACACTTACCTCATCAACAAAGCCTGTTCGCTGTCCGACTCCATCGAGCGCATGCAGGTCAGAGACGCCGGGAATATGTCCCTGACCACAACGACTGACTTCATTTCAGTACAGAGGCCATAATTCATTAAAGAAAAAGTTTTTTAATCATCTAATGGTCAATAATGGATAAAAACATTAACCCAACAATAAAAAACAAGCTTAATTAAGAGTTTACACTTTTTAGTTTATAAATTAGTTGACTCTTTTTTTTTTTTCTTTTTTTTTTCTGGAGGGGGTGTTAAATAAATTAAAATTTTAATTAATTTTTAATTAATCGAGGTAGAAAATAGCTCTATTTCCTGCATTGTTTTTAGTTTGTAATCTAATTTATCATCAGATTACAACATCCCAGTTCTCCTGAGAATAAAGGAATCTGCAGATGAACTCTGGTGTGGTTCACTTCAGTTTGAATGCAGACTGACTTTCCACAGACCTAAGAGTGTTTTTTTATTATTTTTTTTAACATGACCCAACTTGCTGAATACTAAAATCCTTTGTCTTTGTGTGTTAGGCAGTAGCTGCTTTTGCCGTGTCAGCAGTTGCATCTCAGTGGGACAGAACTGGAAAACCCTTCAACCCTCTGCTGGGAGAAACCTATGAACTTGTCCGGTACACAAAGATCCACACACCGCCTCTCCTGAGGCTCTTTTTCCTGTCTTGACACTCCCGTTATGTGGTCTCACTTTCCACAGGGAGGAGCAGGGTTTCCGGCTAATATCGGAGCAGGTGTCCCACCATCCTCCCGTCAGTGCCTTCCACGCTGAGGGTCTGGCCGGGGACTTTGTCTTCCACGGCTCCATCTATCCCAAACTCAAGTTTTGGGGGAAGAGTGTTGAGGCGGAACCTAAAGGGACTATTACACTAGAGATCATAAAGTAAGGCAACAAAAAGCTTCATTGACACAACTTACATTTGCTTTTCCCGCTATGTTATTGAAACTGTAATTGTTCCTTTAGACATAAAGAAGCTTACACATGGAGCAACCCTTACTGCTGTGTGCACAACATCATCCTGGGGAAGCTGTGGATAGAGCAGTATGGTACGGTGGAAATAGTCAACCACAGGTGATTGAATTTTTCTGAACCACTGGTAAATACGAATCATGAAGGTTCTTGACAGTTATAGCAGATCTTTAGCCCAGGAGTCAACAATCCCTTCACACATGCTGGCATAACTCGCCCGGCGCTACCTCTCAGTAAAAGCGTGCGCTGTCTGTCATCCATCGCTCCCACAAACAAATACATGTTCTCTACTTTGCTTGTCCTCCGGTGGCACCGGGAACCTTCCTTTCCTGAAGGGGACCTCATGGACCGTGATCAAACACTATTTAGCAGGGCTGAATTCACTCTCACAGTCTCTGAGTCTCACTCAGTCACGCGCAGTCTCTCGCAGACACGCGTAGTCATGCCCAGTCACGCACAGTCAAGCGGTGTCGCGCAAGTCGAACGCTGTCACACACTCACATGTGCAGTCTTTCTCAGTCTCACACAGTCTCTCGGACTCTCACTCAAACTCACACTGTCTCACGCAATCACGCGCAGTCTTGAGCTGTCTCTCAAGCTCTCTCAAGGTCTCGCGGAGTCTCGCGGAGTCTCGCGGAGTCTCGCGGAGTCTCGCGGAGTCTCGCGGAGTCTCGCGGAGTCTCGCGGAGTCTCTCGGAGTCTTTCGGAGTCTCGCGGAGTCTCTCGGAGTCTCGCGGGTCTCTCGGAGTCTCGCGGGTCTCTCGGAGTCTCGTGTGGTCTCTCTGGGTCTTGCGGAGTCTCGCGGGTCTCTCGGAGTCTCGCGGGTCTCTCGGAGTCTCGCGGGTCTCTCGGAGTCTCGCGGGTCTCTCGGAGTCTCGCGGGTCTCTCGGAGTCTCTCTGGGTTTCTCTCGGAGTCTCGCGCGGTCTCTCACGGTCTCGCGCGGTCTCGCGCGCTCTCTCGGACTCTCTCGGACTCTCTCTGGGTTCCTCTTGGAGTGTTGCGCTGTCACGTGCAGTCGCGTGCTGTCTCGCGCCGTCTCTCTCGGAGTCTCGCGCGGTCTTGCGCGGTCTTGCGCGGTCTCTCGCGCTCTCTCAGGGTCTCTCGGGGTCTCTCTGGGTTCCTCTTGGAGTGTCGCGTGCTGTCTCGCGCCGTCTCTCTCGGAGTCTCGCGCGGTCTTGCGCAGTCTCTCGGGGTCTCTCTGGGTTCCTCTTGGAGTGTTGCGCGGTCACGTGCAGTTGCGTGCTGTCTCGCGCCGTCTCTCTCTGAGTCTCGCACGGTCTCTCGCAGTCTCTCGGAGTCACGGGCAGGAGCAGAGAAGTGCGGGGTCTGAATTGTCTGTGAGGAATGTTTCATACATGCGTTGAAATGTCTTATTTCTGCGTGGAGTTTTAAATAATAAATAACGGCATATCTGGACCCACCTGTGTCCCTCAAAATGCTCACAGCGTGATCATCCTGCGCTGCTGTGTCAGCGAGAAGTGGTCCAACAGTCAATCGAGCGGAGACTTCCACAACATGAACATTTTACAGATTTTGGAACTTGGTACACATGAAAGGCGCTCCAGATTATTGGACACACAGACGATTTTTGAAAAGAGTTAAGGTTTTTAAGTGGACCTTATAAAACACGGTACAGTCTCCACAACTGATACTTACAAGCTTTTCAGCATTCCTGTCACGCCCCTGACTTAATATTTCTCATTGTTTCATGTAGGAATTGAGACTACTGCTTGCTTAGTGTGGGGCTTGAAAAGAACATCACCACCCCTATTAGCCATTATTTACCTGGTGAAGCCACGTCACGTGTGCGCCGCATTTACATGGTTGAACAGATTTATTGTAAAGCGGTTTCTCATTGTTACTGATTGTAACAAACATCCAGGACGAGAACATAGCTTTTATGTAAGGGCTGAATGGAGTGACGTCGGTATTCTTAAAGGATATATTTTATATATTTGCTCCTCTGAAAAAAAGATCAATGTCTATTGAATGTCAAATACTAATCAATACAACTGTTTGTTGTTCCTCTATAGAACTGGAGACAAGTGTGTGTTGAATTTCAAACCATGTGGGATGTTCGGCAAAGAGCTGCACAAAGTGGAAGGATACATACAAGACAAGAAGTTGGTTTGCACTCATTAAAAAGTTCTCCTCCTCTTTCCCTAAACCTTTTCTCCCTAACTCGACATTTAGCCCTTCAAACGGAAAGTTAGGGAAAAGTACCGTCTTTAAATTTGGACGTTACTAACCCTTGATGATGTCATCAATAGTTGCCAATCATCTTCGTTGGCGTGTAGCTACCAGCTGTGGGAAAACACTACGACGTCAGTTTTATAACTTTTATCAGTCATGCTAAAACAAAAAGGGATTCCTTACATTTAATTGTAAACATCTGTGCTTTAGGGTGGTCCCCATCCCCCGGGCCGTGGATCGGTACCGGGCCACAGACAGAAAAAAAAAAATAAATATACTGACATAGATTATTTCTGTTTAGTTTATTTTGAAAGACTTCCAGATTCTGTTCACAACATCCGCCTAGGTCATGTGACTTAAAGCGGCTAGCTGCATGGCTACCTGGACTGCTAAGCTAGTAGCTCAAAGCTAAATACAAAAACTAAACAATAAAACGTATGTGGAAAGTTTCTTTGGGGAGAAAAGAATCAGTGAGGAAATTGAAGAAGAGCCTTCGACTCCAAAGGAAAATGAAGCTGCTGTTTACAGACAAAATCAGGAGTTTTCCTTGATGCACAGAATTATTGAGACTGTTGTTCTTATGTGGCAGAAACCGCTCTGGCTAATGCGTGGTGACGGACTCGACTGTTTCACACACACAGATAATAAAGTCGTAGACGAGGTGAATTCAGGTTTATATTATATTTAGAAAATACCAGTTTCTATGGGCTGCATCAATGTTATATTTATTCATCACATCTTAAAATTCAGACTTAGCTAAAGCTATAACTGGTTGTTAGCCTCCACTTTGACGTTAAAGAGAAAATCTTTATCATATAGTTCAAACATTTCGTGGAGAACGAAGATTCAATCAAATAAAGTTGTTTATTTGTGGAAACTTAAAAAAGGGACATTTGAGAATTTTTCTACAGCAAGACTGAATTAGGTTCGAAACTTTAGCACAGAAAATGTTCCTTTGTGTTTGAAAAAAAAAAAAAAACAACGAATGAGGATTTATATAAAGACAAAATATGATCAATCAAAGATAATTGGAGTCTGGATTGAAAGTTAAAATGGCAATCTTTGGGAAAAATTGTGTAATGTTTCCTTTATAGTTTTTTTTCTATTTTTTTTGTTGATTTCTACAAATCAACAACTTTGTTTAATTGAATCTTTATCATCTGCATAAAAATGTTTTTTTTTTAAACTAAACTTCTTGTAGTAGCATTTTATTTTGAAAATAGATTTTCATAAACCAGAAGCTTCAAAATACCAATTTCAGCCCCGTTCAGACTGCCCCATGAAAATCTAGTCCAATTTAAACTGGTCCATGGCCTGAAAACAGGTTAAGGACCACTGTTTTAGATCACACGCGGCACAGCGCGATGCGGATCACCTTCACAGCAGAGGGATCCACAGCCCTAAGTCCCCATGTTTTACCCTTAAAAGAGCAATTTGGGACAATTAAAGCAAGGGGGAAGGGGAAGAATTCAGATTCGGCCTTGTTTTTCTAAAAGATGTGAAATTTGCTGCTCTTCTTTTCCTCCTTGCCTCCTGTTTTTGTATCCTGCTTCTCTTATTTTTTATTTTTTTGTCTAATTTCGTCCTCTATCCCATCCTTTTCCTCCCCCCTAACTTCCTCTTCCTGTTCTTCTTGCTCATCCGCTCTCTGTCCAGTAAAAAGAAGCACTGTGTCATCTACGGGAAGTGGACCGAGTGCATGTGGAGTGTGGACCCTCAGGCCTACGAGACTCACAAGAAATCGGACAAGAAAGGAGATCACAAGAAGCACAGAAATGTGAGGGTAATTGTCTTTCTGGCTGTTTTTTAAGTCACTGATCAAAGTGATTGTTTTAAAATTCCTCACTAATGGTCCTCCTTTGTTCAGGTTTTTGTGTGATTTTCAGTGGAAAATGGTAAACTAAAGCATTATAGCTTCCCTTATGGGTGGACACGGCTGACTGCCGACCTGTATGGTGCAAGCAGGTAGCTGTGCAATATATTAAGACTGAGACTGCTCAGTTTTTTTTTCCTATGGGCATGCTGCGGGTGACAGGTCGGGGCAACACCTTTTTTTATTTTTTAATTCCCTCCAAATCACGTGCCCTGTGAAAGCAGTGTGTGGCACCGTATACATCCTGGCTGTTAGAAATGAGGAAATTAGACAACCGGAGTGAGGTTTGCGTAGGCATCCTACACGTTCGGCATGTGTGCTCGGTCAGTAAGGAGCCAGAATGTGTATCTTACTAAGACCTAGAGCAGGGGTCTCCAACCCTGTTCCTCAAGGGCTAACGCTCTGCTTGTTTTGCAGCTTCGGTAATTGCTGCTCACCTGGATCAGGTGTGTTCAGTCAATCAGAAACTGGGCTGACTCAGTCCAACTAATCAGCATCTACTGGAGCAGGGTTAGCTGCAAAACAATCAGGGCTGTAGCCCTTGAGGAACAGGGTAGGAGACCCCTGGACTAATGCGTGGCTCTATTACAGAGGTACCCAAACTATTTTAATTAAAGGGCCAGAGTCTAAATGGGATTTCACTCTGCGGGCCAAGTACAATGTTTTTTTGGCATCTCATGAAATAAAAAGAGAAAATAAAGAATATGGTTGAATTTATTTATTTTGATTCTGTATTCACTAATGTAACACACATTAGTAAGAATAAAAAGTCAATAACATTTGTCTTTGAAGCCTTTAACATCAAGGCCTCACTGGTCATTTTTAATTTAAAAACAAGAACAAGCTAAAATAAACTTTCTTCCAATGAAAACAGCAAACTGGGATCCTAATATCAGCCGAGGCAAGAGTTACAGCTCAGGTCCGACAGGCTCTGCTGCCGACCTCACGAAGCTCAGAACTCACGTAGGTTCACGCGATAACCCGCCATTTATTACCATTTAGGTGTTAGTAGTGCCAACTTAAAAAAAAATTAAATCCATTGAAATGGATTTGGAGCGCCGGAGAGGCCAGATGGCAGAGGTCGGACGTAATAGTATGCAGTGGAGGTTCCTCTCGCACTTTTAAAGTTATGTAAAGACGCCGGCGGTCGCATCGGAGCCGTAACCATTGGCCGTAACACTTGCCATGGGAGCCCAGGGTAATGAGAGACGTGGAGCTGCTCTTTGACTTTATCCGTTTACCGTTGTCGCTCCATCTTGGCTAGCTAAAAAAGGCAGTTAAAAGCATCGGAAGTGATCGTGAGGGCTCTCGGGAATTTCTATCACAAAAAAAGCCCAGTGCTGACTCACTTGTGGGTTGTTTCACCCAAAGCTGCAGGCAAAGAAAGTGTGTTTCACTTACACTATCCTTAAAAAATACTTCCCCGTACACTGACTTACCACACACGTTACAATGGTATGTTCCATTTTCATGACGTTCCTTAACCCTAGAGCACTGTTGCCGGGTGATTTTCACCCGAGCTGAAGTTTTTATGGTACATGATGTTCAATATGTTGCATTTATATCTGCCATGGGTAAAGTCTTACATGTCCAAAGAATGGGTGAACTAAGGGCCAAGTCTCCAGTTGCTTTTTTTAAAGGAATTTTTTGTTCTCAAATTCCTAATTTTTCACTAAATTTC
>NC_050518.1:1844565-1853991 GCF_002922805.2 Oryzias melastigma
ATATATCACAGTAAAAACAAATCTGTAATTTATGATGTGTTTTCATATTTTGATCTATTTTTATGACAAATACTTAAAAATTACCCAGCAGAAGTGATGGTGTAACTTTTTATAGCCTCAGGATACAGCCGATGTTCTCTATGACCCCCTATGGGCCCCCACAGTATGGGTGTGTAGGTTTTTGGGTTCAACTCCGCCGTATGGATGGATGTGACTCAGACTTAACAGAGCTCAGGGATTCTGTTTTCTTATATTTTTGGACTAAAAGGCTTACGTCAAAATATTTGGGGATTCTAAGGGTTATAAAACGGATCAAAACAGACATTCTGTAAGCCTCAAAAATGCAAGTTTAATGTAATGTTATAGTTTGACACTTATAACAGTGGGTTGTGTCATTTCAGGAGGAGCTCCACAAATCAGAAAACGATGAAGCTGACAACATGCCTGAAGTCCAGGAGACCGTCTGTGTGGTTCCGGGAAGCACTCTCCTGTGGAGGATAGACTCCAGACCAGCACACTCTTCTAGAGTATGACATCAGAACCACACCTGCACACGAAACACCTGAATATAGAACATATTTAAAAACACACAAATCAATGTTGCTTTCAGTCATGACTGTTATTGTGTTAAACAAATCCATGATGAATGCACTCGTCTTCCTTCAGATGTACAACTTCACAACATTTGCGATGTCTCTGAACGAGCTGGAGCCCGGCATGGAGGCCATCTTGGCCCCAACGGACTGTCGCTTCAGGCCCGACATCAGAGCCATGGAAAACGGGAACATCGGTAATTTAATCAGAACTCAGTTATTCAAACTCCTAAAAAACAAACAAACAAAAAAAAACAGAAAAAGCTATAAATAACTAAAATAAGAACTGAAATCAGATATTTGATTTATAAAAATTGTTACATTTACTATTTTATGATTTTTTTTTTTTACAGCTCAATATTTAGTTGTAAAGTTTGGAAATTGGGAGACAAACTATCTTTGATGTGATGTTTCACTTTGAGCAATAAAAAGCTTAAACGTTTACTAATGTAATGCTGCCCCCTGCTGGAACATTCCTGCATCGTTTTCACTTTACTTTAGGTAATAAACTCAAATGGTTGACTCTGATAACCTGAAATGAAACATTTATGTCTATACATCCTTTCTTTATCCATTAACTAGCAGTACCACGTTTTCCTGATCGTTTCTGTATCTGCAGATGAAGCCAGTAAGGAGAAGGAGAGACTGGAGGAGAAACAGAGAGCTGCCAGGAAGGAGAGGGCCAAGAATGACGAGGAATGGTCAACGAGGTAACAAACACACATACGCACTTTATACATTGAATAGTATATCATGGGTGAAACAGCAGGAAATGTAAAAATAATAAAAACAAGTTTATTTAAACATAAATTTAAAAAATAAAAAAGGTGAAAGATTGCAGATTAAATACTCATTTAAAGTGGTTTTGATTCCGGTTTGTTTTGACCTAAATTTTTGTAACATCAACACTAAATGAGAAAAAAATCCAAAAGACAATAATTTGGATGCTTAAACATAAAGATGTCCTCAGATAAACACGTAAGGTTTTATTTAGTGCTGTCATTCTTTTAATTTGTGATTGATTGATCGTGACCTAATTAATTCATGTAACTAATCAATATTAATCGCAATGATTTTTAACCCAATAATTGCTGTTAAAATTCTTTATTTTAATGAATTTTAAATGTAGTTAAAATAAAACCAAAAATGTCTTTAAGTTTTTTTAAGAATTCTAACCTTTACTTTGACACCACAGAGGGGTCATTTTTAAAAAAAATCTTGGACAAAAAACAAAAAAAAAAAAAAATCAGGTCCAGAATGTTTTCATTTACCACTTTAAAAAACAGTAGAAACATGTTTCTGAGCAATCCAAAAAATACTGATCACCAACTTCTTAATAATTCCATCATTCAAATGTTTATGTACCTTATTCCACAGTTTACCACAACAGCACGACAGTAGAAAAAGACATGAGGTTTGTGTTTAATTTAACCTGTTTGGGTGAATTTAATTATTTTAAAGACTGGGATGAAGCAGAAAAGAAATAAAGAATCTAAGAAGGAAGAAATGAAACACTGCAGAGGAATTTAACTATTTAGACTCTGTTATGTTTAAAAAAAAAAGTTTGCATCATCATCTGGACAAAAACGAGTGCTAAGAAGTTAACTTTCCCTCTAGATTGATGCTTTTTTTTAAAACTTCTCATGAAGGTCACGTTTCTGAAAAAAGCGCTAAAGCTGTTACCATGACAACATGATGATGATTTATTTAACATTTATATTTTCCTTAAATGACCATGGTATGAGCGGGATAAATGCTCCTCCAGGTCTGCAGAAGTAACCATCCGACACAGAAATAAGATTAACGTGGTAAAAAAATAACACACTAAAATATCTGTAATTATTCATTGCGATTAATGCGATTACTTGACAACCCCAGTTTTATTTGATGACAAATTAGCCAAAATGTGCTTAAATGGTGCAGAAAATACAACAAAAACTTTTTTTGTGTTGACATTCTTTATAAGTATGTCTATTTCTTTTTATTCCCAATAAAACTTAGCAGATCTTTGGATTCAAAATGCTAACAGAACTGCTTTTAGTTGAGTGTAAACGATAAAGATGAAGAAATGAAACCTTGGTGACTGAACGTGGATTTGTCTTCAGATGGTTCCATCTGAGCACCAATCCACACTCCGGCAATCAGGACTGGATCTACAATGGGGACTACTTCAACAGGAACTACAAGGATCTTCCAGACATCTATTGAGAGTCGGGAACTCTTCTGAATTCTACTTCTTCATTCCAACGTTTCCCCGTCTTCATCGCGTTGCCTCTGTCGTCTCCTGAAAGCGACTCGTTCACTGGTTGACAAAACTTGAAGTGAAGGAACTGTCATCTACACGTCCAACACATGTACGCTACAATTTAGCCTCATAATGACCAGCAAACTTCTGTTCACTCTGACCACAGAAATACTTCCATTCTGTGCAGCTCTCAGTGGAACCTTCTGAATGTTTCCCCTCTTTAGAATCAAACTTATAAAAGACTGCTGGTAAACGTTTGCGGTTTATCATGTCATTACGGAATAAATGAGGAAAGACGACATTGAATGAGACTTGATGGGTCAGTTTTCTTCTTTATGGATTAAAAAAACAAGAGGTTTTATTTTAAAAGGTTCAGATCTGCTTTTTAGGGATCAAACTTAATACATTCTAGTTTATTTGACTAAATCTGCATGTTAAAACCCAGAAAAAAAGAAAAATAGCAGGTGTTGACTGTGGAGCGTTCTGTGTTTTTTAAAGGAAATTTTTGCCTTATTAACAAACCGACAAACTAAAAGGGAATTAGCAAGAGTTTCTAAAACATAGTTCTAGTGCCAATTTTGATCCACAGAATGAACCACAGCATCAGTCAGAAACAATTTTTTTTTTTAGGCTAAATAATCTGATTTTTACAAGCTGAGTGGTCCGAGTCCTGATGTTAGTTTTCCACATGCAGATCTGCTAGCGACGACGTAACCATAAAGCCAAATCCCTAAATATATAAATGTAAAAATAAAAATCTAGATTTATCTCTGCTGTATTTGCATGTAGATCTAGTCCTAAAGAACTCACTACTCGGTTAAAATACTTTATTTTTACTGTCTTGTAGTTTTTAGAACACTGATCACCTCCTTTTAAAATTGAGTAGGAGGAGCTACATTGTTTCTCAGATTTGAAATGTTCTAATATTGTGTGATAGGAGGAATAGTCTTTATTCCAAAGACGTTGACAGAGAGGTCAGCGATTGTCCTTGGAGCCACTACGTCTATGTGCCTTGGTGACCCATCATTACATCTGCTAGAGCAGGAAAATCCACGCAGGACAAAAGATCCACTAAAACACTAAAATTAGGACTAACTGGAGCTCCTCAGCTGAGGAAAAAGATGCAGGAAAAATGTGTCATGTGTAGTTCCTCTGCGTGCTTTGAACTTTAAGTTTCACTAAATAAAATATTTTTTAAGGACTAAATCCTCCAGAGTAAAAAAAAAAAAAAAACGTCATAGAAATTAACTCTTTAGGTTATTTTACACCTTTTTTTATTTTATTCAAGCTTGTTACGTCCTGCTGCTACAGCTGAACCTTTTCCATCCAGTCCTCCTGCTCACCTGGCAGGTGTGGCCAATGTGTCTTCATTGGCTCCTACTGGCTACTGGGAGCTGGAGCTGGGTGGGTTTTAGTTGGTGTGGTGCTGGTTTGTTTCGTTCTCTTTTCCCTCTTTGTCTCAGCAGTCTTACACTGCTGGGTTTAGTTATTTTAGTTTGGGGTTGGACCTTGGTAGTCTTGGTTAACAGGCTTTGTTTATTTGTTTTCTTTAGGTAGTTTTGGTTGGGCAGCCATTAGCAGGAGCTACTGACTCTGACGGTCAACATGACTGGGTCAGCAGTCTCTCTTATTTATTTGATGTTTGGCCAAGGAGCCAATTCTTTTTGGTTTGTCTTTTTGTTTTAACCAGCACACTAATTGTTTTTCAGGACACAGTTTTTTTTTTGTTTCCCTTATTTTTTCTCACTGGTGTCCAGTTTTTGTTATGGTCCCATTTTTGGTTTTTCCTGTAGACTTGAGCCACATCTGCCCCTTAGGGCCGTAACAAGATACAAAATCTGCATTCATTTTAGTCAGACGTTTTGATAAGAACTTCTTAGCTACATTTTAAACTTTTAATTTGCAAGGCCAATCCCATACTGTACGGCAGCTTTCCATTCTTCTCCCTAAATGCTCCATTTCCTTAAGTCTTCTGAAGTTTCATTAAAGAAAAGAAGGTTTCCGTTCTTTGACCCACTTGGCAAACAGCTAGTCATGTTGTTCAAACTCCTGTCTGTCTTATAAATCTATTTTAAGTCCCGCTCAGTGCCTGGATTTATTTTATTTTTTTTGTTTACATGTTCTATTAAATTAGTCCAGTTTTAAGAAGGATTTTTTTTTATTTTTTTTTACTTCTGCTGCAGAAATGTCTCGTCTGTCGAGACCTTAACCGTTTATATTGAGGGAGTCTGATCAAATCCAGAGCAAACATTTGTCATCTTTACTTTCTACCTTCATCTAATGCAACTAGAAAATGTTCTACTCATATATATTCAAACAGAAACCATCAGGTTGTTGCTTAATATTCTAATTTTGGTTAACTTATAAAGTAATAAACATCTTCATCATGAATCTCTCTAATAGGATCTTAATTGTAACCTGTTTTTCTTCCATGTCTTTGTTCTCTTCTTTAGGACTGTCCTTGATGTAACGTGCACAAATGTTGCACAGAGTTAATCACAACCGAAATGGCAAATTATTTTGTGCAATTGATTTTATTTTTATATTATTTAAACAGATTTTGGTGAGAACATTGCACAAGATGTTTTATGTAGGGGTTGGGGGTGGTATCCATACTGTGTACAGTTCAGTAAAATAAAATTCTAATTAAAATTTTTGGATGTTCTGTGTTTATTTTTATACATATTTAAATTGAATGTCGCTTTAAGGCATGGATTTAAAGGAGTAAATGACACAAATCTTTAACAATAAAGCTGAATGAAGAGCATTGCATCCCTTTAGTTGTTTTCTTTAACGAAGATTCTTGTTGCAAGTCTGCACACACGCCGCGTGACTTTCATCCAGTTGACCCTCAACACTAAGCCAAAATGCCTCCAGACGGTCACTTTAGGCAAAGCCAATTATTTAAAATTTATAAAATGACTCAGAATCGTTTATGGATCATAATTGACTCAGTTGTTGCGAATTTTGAATTTTAATCTTATTCTAAAATTCAAATTTGGCTTTATAACATATAAACTTGTGCATTGTCGTTGAAAATATTTAAATGTTTGACATCATTCCCATAAAACTCAGTTTCCTGATGCAGAAAAGGGCAAATAAACATTTTTGTCTTAATATTTTAATACTGTTGCATATTATTATCATTTAAAATGTAATGTGAGAACACTTTAGTTATATAACAGAGTAATTGATGATCTTCCTATTATCTAATTTCTGCACCCTCCAACTTACCTTATTGTCTTGAAGCAGATGTTCCGTCATTTCTTGCGTTATCTCTAAGCATTTAAGTATCGATCCGATACCGGTCAGTATCGCCGATACCAATCCCAATATTTTTCGGAAATGTGGTGGATGTGACATGAACCTAAAAATCTCAATTGTTTTCAATCACCTTGAATGTTTTTTTGTAAGTTTCCTTTTCTTTAAATTACTTAATAAACAAAAAAATAGAATTAGGACAATATTTTGAATTAGATGGAAAATAGTTTATTAAAATAAAATCTTCTTAAATTACATAAAAAAGTGATGGAAAGCAGTCAACAAATCAAAAGAAACAAGTAACTATGATATAAAAATAAATCAAAATGTTTAACGATTAGAAAACAACTGGTAGAAATATAATTTATAACATCCGACGTGTTATAAATAGAACAATAAAAGTGGGTTTAAATAGATTAATAAATGCCGCCTGCATGCATGCACTGAGATCTGCTGCTGATGTTTATGTTTGATTTATGGAAACTTTTCACTTTTCTCCTTCACAGTCTACTGGAATTATTGTGTCAACGGTTGAAAAGTTTCCGTATGTTAAATATTTTGTTTTACAGCATCACCGGCGACTCCTCATGTGTTAACGGGTTAACAACTGTAAAAAACATAAGAAAAAACAGTCGCATTTTTGTTCTGTTGGACGGTTTTGTTCTGTGCGGTTAAATAAATGTATTCAGGAATTGCTTAAAAGTTTGTGATTTAAAATAAAAGGCTATCATATGTTAGTGCACACAAATACACACCTGGTTCACAGTCAGCCAATAGGAATTGATTTGACAAGCTTGTGATTGGACATCACGATGTTTGCATCAAAATCACATAAAAAAGCCAGACAGTAGAGACACAACAGGAAGAGAAACTGAAAAAAGTTGGCCAGAAACCGATTATTTACTTCCCAATAATTGTGTTTATATGTTCACCTATAGACTCATGAAGTAAAATAATATTAATCATTGAATTAATCAAGACTGAATCAGATTAAAATAATCTGGAATAATTTGTCAATTATTTAAAAATGGCTTAATTTTATATATATATTTTAAAATATTGTTTCACCCCAGTTGTGAATTGGGGCTTTACAAACAAGATAATGCAATGATCTTAAAAGCTGATTTTGCCAAAACAAAAGTAGAAAAAAACCCCACAAACAGTTGTGTTGTTTTTATTTGTCTTTTAATTATCTTCCTGATCGAAATGTATTGTAAGGTCATAATTTGTCATTCATCACATTACATGGCATGATGCACCAGGTCTACTACACTCATTTACAAGAGGAATACACGGAAACATACACAAGGTTTTACAATGGGGAAACAGGAAATTTAGCTCATTGCACTTACAACAGTGAATGGAACACTTTGTGGTCATTTTTAGGCTCACAAGCTTTTTCTGTATTTTATTTTTCTTCCCTTTCCCTTAATCAGTTGGATTATTTGATATATTTCTTTTCTATGTATCTTCCTTGTCCACAGCACCCGCCCGTTGCTTTTCCTTCCATAAACACTCTAAAATAAAAATAAAAAAATCACTTGGAAGCCTGAATGTTTGTTCCCTTTTTTTGTTGTTTTTGATGTCATTTCATTTTACAAACACAACATGTATAGAAATTCTACACAGACCATTATGATTTTTTTCATATCCGAATACAGCACTTTTGTCATTATTATTATTATTTTTTTGTTGTTGAACTGTCCGCACGAGCCAGCCCACATACGTACAACAATGCAACTTGTCAATTATTACTGCTCGTTTGTTATTTTCACCCACAAAAAGCACAAACTCTCTGGCTTGTTTCGCTTCCCCTGCATGTGTGCGTGTATCAGTGTGTGTGTGTATTGTTGAAGATTTACACGTTTTACAGGACATGCCTTGGGGGGGGGGGGTTATTTAATGGCATTTACAGGTTGTTGTCAGTCGGACGCGGACTCTGCTCTGGTCTTGTCTGGTATTTACACTGGGAAAAAAGAATGAGGTGGGGCGTCAAGGGTGGAAAAAAGTGGAAAGGGTTCAAGTCATGCACTTTATTTAATGAGGTGAAAGAAAGGGAATGAAACGCTCCCTGATGGTAATACAGTGATTCTCACAGATGTTCTTCTTCCCTTTGACTCAAAAATCTCTCTGAGGTTCTCTACACCAACACTGACTGTCTTCCAGACGCTTAGTGCCGGCATCACATGATGTCTTCATCATTTTTTTTAATTTTTATTTATTTTTTGGGTTAAGTAAACGTACAATCACAGACAGCTTGAAGATTTCAGGCTGCAGTTGCATGCAACAAATTTTCATCTGTCTACGTCATGAATCATCTCAGTTAAATGTGACTTTTAACTTCCTTTAAAACACACAATGGCAACAAATTCTAAGCCTAATGTTGACGAATTCTCTAGTTTTGACCTAAAAACATGAAAAATTATTATTTTTTTCTCTGTTTGAATGTACGTGTCAACTCCTGATATTGTGACGGTAAGTATGTTTTTGCTTTTTAAAAACCCCTCACTGATGAGATTTTGATGATTCTTTGATTAGCTTTCATTTTTTTTATATATTTGTGCTTCAAAAACCCCTGAAAACCAGGCTGTGGCTCTGGGGTTTCACCCACTCCTGTGATTTACTGTGATCACTGTGTTCTGACGGTAAGGCCATTGCTTTCCTGGGTGTAGACATACAGTATATACCATACAGAGCATAGACAGAGATCATGACTGGCCAGACAGGCAGTAACAGGATGGCTTTCATCAGTAACCAGTATTTTAGTAGAAAAGCCCTTGCTGCTATGCATATTTAGGTTCCCTTGGGGTGGCTGTAGGAGCAGAAAGAAAGTGACATTTACACTTTTCAGTGCTTTTTTGTCTGCGTTGTGGTTGTGTCACTCGCGTGTTACTGACCCTCTCTGCTTAACAGCCCATCCCAACTGTGCCACGAAATCTAATTTAATGCACAAACCCGACGGAGTCTCTTCACTGCCCTCAACATCATGCTGCATTTTACTGTGTGCTTTCCTGAGGCAAGAGTGATCATTTTATTGAATATTTTCTTGATTTATTTTTTTATAAACTTCCAAAAACATGCGACACACAATAATGGAAGTTATCTATTTGGGTAATTCTAAGCTCTCTCTCCTATATTCCTATATATGTATATATGTTACACATATATATATATTATACATGTATATGTTATACACATATATGTGTAATATATATATATATATGTTATACATGTATATGTTATACACATATATGTGTAATATGTATATATATATGTTATACATGTATATGTTATACATATACATGTATAATATATATATATATATAT
>NC_050518.1:1854119-1857215 GCF_002922805.2 Oryzias melastigma
TTACACGTATACATATTATACATGTATACGTTATACATATTATATATACTGTATATATATATATATATATATATATAAATGTTTACTTTGACATGTAATTCTAATCTCGTTGAAGTCACTGATTTGGCGGCAGTGTACCTGTGTGGTCACGTCTGAAGGACCGAAATTAAATATTAAGATTTATAACATGATTTTTAATCTCATGGCAGTTGAACTCAGCATATTTCTTTAAAAATCAAAGGTCCTTTAGAATAGATGTCTTTGTTTTTTTTTTTACAAATAGTATGATTTGAAATAATGTGCATCAAAAAAGGGGGACATAAAATGTAATGTTGCATGTATAACAATGTGTATAAATGTAAAACCGCACGTTTATATAAAAAAATATCACTGTGATAAATACAATTAACAATATACTCAAAAAATGCTAAATATATATATATATTTTAAATCTGATTGTAATGGATGTGAATGAATCCAGCAATAAATAACATCTCCTTCAACACATTCTCTTATAACTCCATAGATTATTTAATTCTCTCTCTAAATTCTTCAGTGTCAGGCAGCTTTCTGTTTCCATTTCATACGATAAAATAAGTTCTTAAATAGATGATTTACTTAAAGCTTCTACAAAAAATAGAGTTTTTCTACACTGATTTGCATCATTTTGAGGGTAACTAAGGATAATATATGGAATATTTTCATAAATCTGTTCTAATCTGATTTTTTTTTTAACTCTTTAGCTTTATTGTCCTTCTATAGATTTACATTTTCTTTTATCAGTCGATTACGATAAAAGGGGTCACTCTATTTAATAGAATTTTGATACCTTAGATTTGTGGAATAAAATGCTTACTTTAACCCTTTAACACCTGAAGCGTCGTCGATGACGCTTAAACACAAAATCTTTAACGTAACGATCATACTAATGGTGCTTCTAGTAAACACATTTTCCTCTTTAAAATATTAAAATAGGATGTCCTGAATGGAAATAATTTGGAACATTTTTTTTCTCCTGGAAACTGTTGAATAAATGGCAACTCGCTTCTTTCCAGAACAGAAGATGGAATTGTTTTTTATTTTTATTTTTTTTTTAGCACTTTGGATCACAATTCCCACTAATTAATTTTCACATTTAAAAAAGGCAACGATGTAGTTTTGATGGCTACTGAATAATAGACCCAATTGTTCCAGTTTAGGCCTCTTTGGCTCCCTAGTTTAGAGGAGGCGGGACCCTGATCAGGATGCGAACTCATTAAAAGCATTTCTCCTTTTCTGAAATACAACCCCTTGGAGCAAATCAGGCATTATGAGAACCGAGGAGTCCATTGATGACCAATGACTTCTTTGTCGTTCCTTTTTACCTCCTCATGTTCCGTTTTAATTCAAATATGACTCATTGCATAGAATGACTGGAGATGAGAGGTCGCCTGGATGGAAATCGTGTTTGTCTGGTATTCTTTTCCACATTGGATGAATGTTGTTAAATACACACATACACAACTCCCACACACATACATACAAACATTAGCAACAGAACAATATAGAGGTGACTGAGGTTTTCTGCGCTGGGCGGCATGCGAAAGTTCCCAGCGAGCGCTCACACAGACAATATACAGCAGAAGTTTGTAGGTCGTTCCGTTCGTTTTCGCTGAAGGGCCTCGCGACGTTGGGCCGGAAGGAGTGCGTCCTCACCACAGATCCCACAATGCACTGCAGGAGCAACAGCAGGGCAAACACTAACCTGAGAAGTTTCCATGACAACTGACAGTCTGAGGTTTTTTTTTTTCTCTTTGAGGGGGAGTTGTGTTACAGGTCTGGACTCCAACACCATAGAAAAATAAAAAAAAGGCGAGTGACTTTGTGACACAACTGTGTGTGTTATTGTTGGTTCCTCAGTCACATGAGTGCGGTTTCTTGTTTTTTTTATTTTTTCTCCCGTTTGGAAACATCAGGAGTGTGCAGTCATGTGCACAGTTGAAGAAGTGAAGACACATGCTGACACACTTGCTTGAGGAGTTTTTTTTTTTGTTGTACACTCCCAGTAAATGTCCATCTTGGAGGATCAAAAGCTCAAACAGGTGATGAAGTCGGTCCGTCATTGAGTAACTGGTTTAGCTTTTCGAGGCCTCTCTGCTGCCCTGCAGTGCTTTTTTGGTAAGTCTCCAGCCGGCTAACGCGAGCGGCGCATCGCTTTGATCTGCTGACCGACCACACCGAGATCTCATTCGTCAGCTGGATCATACCAACTGATCTCTGCTGCGACTGGACAGCAGCACAATATCGAAATTCATTCTGTGGTAGTCGGACTTGAGTTGGTAGTAGTTAAGTATGACAAACAGAAGCAACACATTTCAATTCCGTCAAATTTTACACCAAATTGTGCTATTTGCTCTCTTACCTCTTAATCTATTGCTTTTATGAGGATGTCAAAGGAGTTGAACTCAATAAAAAGTTACAAAAAAAAAGGTTTTGTCATAAACAATTATAAAATAAAGGCTAATTTAAAAATATATATATAAATGAATCTCTTTGCTGCTCCAGCAGTTATTACTTAAAAAAGGGACGTGAAGGAAACGATCAGACAATGTAACAAAAATAATGATACTCTCACTTCAAAATAAAACTTTTAAAAATGATTAAGGCATAACATAAAAAAAGAGGTCGATAACAAAAGCAAAATCAACAAAAAAGGAGAAAATGATAAGAAACGTCTGAGAGCCAGATTTGTCGAGCAGCTGGAGAGTTACTGCAGGTAAATGTTGTCTTGATGGCTTTAGAAAGGCTAAAAGGTACTCCTACCACATACAGCTTCATGCTGAATACCAAAAAAAAAACAACACAATAAACAGGAGGCTCCTCTTCTTTTTACAGTCTCATTCCTTTGAGTTGCTGCATTGACATTCCCTTTCCACACATATATTTTTCTCAATCCGTCTCTATGGCCTCTGTTTAGAAATGATGAACAGTGTAAGGTCTTGGATACAAAGTCCCATGCGTTCCTACGTTGTTTTTTCCTTTTTTTTCTGTAATCCACTATTTTCTTCTCTTAAAGACATCGCAAGTAGGAGATTGTTGTAGAGACTTAGAAAGAAA
>NC_050518.1:1857354-1915030 GCF_002922805.2 Oryzias melastigma
TTGTTTTTTCCTTTTTTTTTCTGTAATCCACTATTTTCTTCTCTTAAAGACATCGCAAGTAGTAGATTGTTGGAGAGACTTAGAAAGAAAGAAAAAATCAGCTTTCAAGAGGAGAAAGGACACAGTTCCAATCTGGAATGTAGAAAGAAACAGGAAGCCGTGGACAGAAACTCACAGACGCAGCCTTTTGTCGTCAACATGTCGCTTCTGTCCAGCTTTATCCATGACTCAAGATCCTTGTTAGTGTTCAGTGATGCTGTTGGAGGTCTTTAGTACCAGAAAAACCAGTGTGTTTCAACATTTTCCACACTCTGACTTTACTAAGAGAAGAGATAGAAAAGAGGAGAGGGACGAACTGCTGCCCACATTCTTGTTCTGAGCACGACTGTGACACCAGGGGTTCCTGCAGGCCACCGTACTTTTGCTAAAGCTGTAACTTCCTGTGCAGCAAATCAGGAAAAAGAAGCAGCACAATGGAGTTGCCAACATTCGAGAGTAGAAAGGACCTTCTTGAGTGTAGTTTGGTCAGAGGTGTGATGCAGGATTCGGCGCTTCGTCCGGTGTTCAGCTGTGTATGTGTGGCTCTCACCGCTGGCTAACTTTGACAGTTTTCCATGGTTTGCTGCTCCGAGCTGATCTTTCATATAGCGAACAGGTGTGGACGTTGGTAGCTGATGCAGGTTTTGGTTCCTGGGATGAGGGTGGCACAAGAAAAAGAGCTCACCTGAAGATGGATGTTGGCTTTAACTTACTGATCTACAAAGACAGAAAAAAGGACATAAAATACTGAACAACTCCACATTAAATGTGTTCTTAGCCCTCCAAGACGTAGTTTTTCTTGAATAATAAATATCAACCAAACAGGCTGGTATAGTTTATGATTTCTACAGCAAAACCAAATGCAAAAAAAATCAATTGTAAAAGATTATCAATGTAAGCAATCTTGCACTATGATTTATTCCAAAAAATGACGTTTTCAAATGTGAAACAAAGAAAAAAAATGTAAGAGAAATTAAAAAACAAAAATAAAATCAAGCATAATAAACTACAGAACCTCCTAGCTCCCATCCAGTGGAAATAACCTAAAAAGTTTATTGTTCTAACAATATAACCTTCTTGTTGTACAATATATCAGGTTCTACAATATAATGCAGGGGCATAGAGAAATGCCACGCCCCCTCTGAACTCTAGAGGGGGCTTGGATAGACGCTCCTCTCGGGGAACGCCCATCCACCTTCCGTGCTCCGGAGGGGGCTCTACTGTGTGGAGATACAACTCAGCACCGCAACACGTCCCTCAAACGCAAACATTTCATGCAAGCGTCTTGAGATTTGTAAAGAAACGGTCATGCATTTATAAAAAAAAATCTGCGAATAAAGAAACGTGAATGAGCGGGGGAACTCCATGTGGTTTCATGTTGAACGTTCAAAAGGTTTGATTGTCAGATTCTCCTGAGCCTGGTTTCAGTGGAAGGGGTGTGGACTTCCAACAAGATCACTCCTGATTGGTGAGAGTGGTTGCCACAGAAATGATGACTCAAACGCTGCTCATCTGGCTCCAAATGGCGGCATCCGTTTCGCAAGAAAATGGTGACTGAATCGACTTCATTTAGGTGACATCACACTCACTCAGTCCAGTTCTCATATATAGTCAATGGTTACATGTGATACTGATGATTACGAACCCAAGCAAATAATTTACTATAATCCTATGAAATCCCTGATTTTGTGCAAGAACACCTCTAAGATTTGACCAAATTTTCATTTGCTCACTTTGCAATTTGCAAAAAACAGAATCATTGTTTATATTTCTCAGTATTTATCCAGCATTTGTTTCACAGTTGCCTAAAGCTTAAGCCAGTATAGTATATACTGTGAACAACGATAGTTAATCAATTTTTTTGTTGGCTTTGGCTGTTTCCTAGAACCAGAACTCCCACAAATCTGCGACTGGATTTTTACTGAATGCCTTCCTTTTCTTTTTCCCACTGTGCCTGACCCAGATTAACAACTCCAAACAAGCCGCACAGCACCAGACTTAATCTGTTCCAGTAAAAACACAGGCTCCCAAAGGTGCACAAACTCAATCAGGGAGAATGATTCACAGACGTGCAGGAGTAGGTGGAGGCAGAGATTAGGTCTACTCCTGTAGTTTTCTGTAATGATCTTAACCACATCAGGCCTGTTATGAGTCTGTGCACTGAATGAAAGCACCATGAAGAACACATTTGCTTGAAGAAAATCCTCCAGAGTAGAGCAGGCTACATTCACACATGCTCCCAAGATCACATCTTTAGTCACAACATCCAAACAAACACGTTGTCTCTAATAATATCCTTCCATTACCAGGATGAGGAATTTTTGTGCAGAAACGGCTAGACAAGAAAAGAAGAAAGCAAAAGAAGCTCTTAATAGAAGAAGGAAGAGAAAGTACAAGTGACAAGACCAGAAGAGGAAAAGTGTTTACAACAGAAGTAATGTGGGTGCAGTGTGTGAAAGAGGCACACACTTCCATTTGTCTGTGCTCAA
The DNA here is from genome assembly GCF_002922805.2 of Oryzias melastigma. NCBI lineage: Eukaryota > Metazoa > Chordata > Actinopteri > Beloniformes > Adrianichthyidae > Oryzias > Oryzias melastigma. The sequence continues at coordinate 1,859,883 of NC_050518.1, forward strand.
ATGAGGTCCTAAAAGGTATCTGGCTGCACAGCAGCAGAAAATTACATCTTATAAGAAACACTGTACGACCAATGTCCCTCACAGGCTGCCGTTCGGCTCACGTGGTCTAAGCATTCAAAATATGCGTTTCTTAGCATATTTTTGGAAAGACCTGAGACATGAAATGAGCCGATAAACTTTAGCTATGTCCGAATTCCTCCCCACTCACCATTTTCTAGTGCTGTCCGAATCTACTAATTCCAAAATCGAGTGCACCGGAAGTTTCCCAGAAGTCCTTCCCAAAAACTAGTGTGCATCGATGCTCACTAGATTAGCAAATATAGACCACAATGCATTGCGGTCAAACAAAAAATATGTTTAAATGTATTTTTTTAATAAACCATCCATATTTTCAACATCAGAACACAGTGCAGTCATAAATCAACGTCGGGAAATGTTTTAAAAGTAAAAACTGGAGGCAGAATGTCAAAATCTGTTGCACGTGTCAGGAAAACTGATATTTTACTTGCTTTTTATGTGTGTGTCTGAAATGGTCTTTTTAAAATCTGTGTTGCACATTTAAAGTAACTTACTGTCTGGCCTGTCAGAGAGCTGCAGGTTCTCTCTGGCAGTGTGCTGTGCTCAGGTTCAAGACAGGAGGTTTCTGGAGGATCCCAGTCCTCGTTGGCTGCAAAATGAAGCAATTATATTTCAGGTAAGATTATTTTCTTTCATTTTCTATTTAAATAACGTTACTTTTAGACCAAAATAAAAAAAAAGCCCTGAATCGGTAACTTTAGATGGATTAAAGATAAAACTATACGTTAAAAGTACGAAGAATTGCACAGACAAATACATTTTTGTTTGTTAGCAGCTATTAATATTTGACAGTGTAGATTGTAGAACACACTTTTGAACTGATGCTGGAAAAAGGACACTGCCTTTTGATGACTAACAACCACACACCTCAACCATCTTCCACTGATTTATTTACACACACTCAAATGTATATTTTTAATAAATTAAGACATTTTTAAACGTATAAAAATGTTTTTGTGGCTTTCAGTTCTCTGAAAGAGTGACACATTATTGCAAATACACGCAGAGAAAAGAATAACAGACAAAATCTGGTTGTTTATTATTAATCACTGTGTTTATAGAAACGTTGGGGTATTTCGGTGCATGGATCGTCTCTCCTGAGCTTCCCTGCCGCAGTGCAGTTTTGTTCTTCAAAGGCTTTGAAGCTTCGTCTAGAAAACGTTTTGCTGCTCATCTGATGAGGCAAAGCAATCTGAATTTTTAAAGGACCTTTCATACATGGAGGCTATGGAAAGTGTTTCACAGAGATACTCAACACTTTGCAGCATTCAGATTATTGGAATTAAAAAATTGCAAAATGCAAAAGGATGGTAAGAATGCAAGAAGTACAATAAATGTAGCTTTAGTAGAACTGAAGAAGTTACTCGAGGAGATGCACACATGAACAGTATTAATCCAAATATTTGGGAATAAAAAAAAGGATTTTCTTATGTCAGATGTTTGTAAAATAATATTTTAAAGCAAGATATTCCAAAAAATAAGATTTTTCTTATTTCCATGTTGGTAAAATTTTATAGTAAACTTTTCTTTTGTCTTCATGTGTTCTGAAGTTAATTATTTTCCTAAAAATGTCTTTTAAATGTCACTTTTCTCAGTCAAAAAAGTAGAGTACTCACCAGTTGACTCAGTTCTGCTCCCACTTTCCTGTCTCTTTTTCTTTCTCTCTCCGTAAAGAATAAGCAGAGGGAACTTCACAGGTTTTTCTGGTACGAGGCCTCGTCACTTGTTTTATTTTTACATTTATTAGTCCTACCAAAACATAAATATATTTTTAGTTTTGTGTCAGAAAAAAAAGCAAATAAAAACCACAGTGTCGAGAATAAATTGATAAATGACACAATAAAAAGCTTTTTCTGCATTGCTTTGACATGAACTTCAGCATTAAACAGTTTCTTAGCACTCAAATGTTCCTCTTGGTGCATATTTAATTGAACCTAAAGGGTTTTGTGCAAATAATGCAAGTGAACTGTTAAGAACTGAAAATAAAATCCAGAAAAATGAAGGAAACTCTAAACAATAAAGACATCCGCATCATAAACGGCCTTTTATGGATAAATCCATTTAGACTGCACTTCAAGTGCTAATAAGCCAGATGTGTTTATCCCTCAGCTGTGCAGCAGACTCTGAAGCACCTCAGCATTTATTTTGAAACTAAATGTTTCCCAAAAACTGTAAAATGTATTTAGAGCTCTTTGTTCATGAGTCATTGACCAGAAACTCTGATTATTTCACAGTTGGGCAAGCAGCAAAATAGCTTTTAGCTTTTCTAACCTCCACTTGAATGCAAAGAGTGTGACACTGCAAGCTGATTTTTGTTATTAGACTTTATTTTGAAAGAAGAGTAAAACAGACTCACCTTATTGTTGTTACCTCAGAAGAAAGAGGTAAACTTCTTGCCAAAACCGGAAATGGCTGTAGGAAAAAACAAACAATATCAACACATTTTTAGTATATGTCATTTATTAAGCACTAAAATAATATCTGATGTGAAAAGCAATCTATGTTCTGGATGCTCTTTGTGTGTTTCTGCACCTTCTCCCAGTTTGCCGGCCTGCTCTGCTGCTCCTCCAGGGAGGATCTTTGAAAACATGCCTTCTCCCTCCATGCCTGGCTGGCCGGCCGCCGCGCTGCCAATCCCTCCGGGTCTAGGAGCCGCCTTGGAGCCTGGATGAAGAGGGGAGAGAGGAGGAAAGAGAGGAGGAGTCAGTGGAGTTGAAAGAAAAGGGTGAACTATGCTGATATATAAAGAACAGATTTTTTTTTTGAGAAAGCAGTAGAAATGCTGAGTCACTATCTCTAATTTGTTCCGCTGACACACTGCTCTGCATCTTATTGCTTTTAGAATGATTCGGTCATTTTCGGTTATTTTCATCCCCTAAACAAGTATTTTACTGAGATTATGCTGTTTTTAATTTTTTTTAAAGAATTTACCTGCTCGGGGAAAAAGTCAACAAATCATCAAAAATTAACATAAACTCTTAAAATCAAATTCCCAAACCGACTAATTATCATGGTCGGTCGGGCTAATCCCTGACCATGATGCAACCCCTTTGTGCTTACTGTGAGATTATCTGTAGATGATCTCAGATTAAATGAAAAAAGCACAAAGCTGTTGCGTGAATTTGATTTTGTTGTTAAATAGCAGGAGTTGATTTATGTACAGTGAGAGTACAAAACCTATTCCAGTGAGTGGGGGTCCGGCGGTCTTTGAGGCCATGATGGGTGCAGCTTTGGCTCCGATAGCTGTTGCTGGAGGTGTCTCGATCTTCGTCTGCAGAGAGAAACACCCGTCGTTTAGCTCCTTTTTTTTATAGTAAAACAGTCGGATGCTAAAACAGAGAGTGATGAGTGTTGTGTAATCTCAAAAGGACTGATGTGTTTAGTCAAACCAAAGCTGAAGGAGACGGTAGGATGGGGAACAGAAAGCATCACAGACGAGGGACAGAGAGATTGAAAATGGCACAGAAGGCTGCTTGTGTTGTGACAGTTTACTGACTGTCGACTAAGTGAATGATGGGTTTCAGCTCTGTTAGCTGTCAGACGAGGATTCCTGCTGAACCAGAAAGGACCTTCTAGCTTTGGAAATCTCCATGTGTTCAGGCTAAGATTGAAAAACTGACATTTTTACAGAAAGAAAATAAACAACCAGAAAAGTTGCATTCTATGCGATAATGCTAGTGTGAATGCTTTTTGCTGAAAGTAGTCGCTGAAGATACTGAAGCTTTTTGGTGACACAATTTACTCTCAATTTCTGAAGGGATTTGCTAAAAGTGCAAAATGTTAATTTTGATAAAAGACTTGAAATTTTGTTAAATAACTATTAAAAAAGAGTGCTGACGTTTTCCAAAATTTCTAAAATATTTGTTGTAAAATCCCTAATACATGCCAATTTTGCAGTAATATATAGTGTTGCTTACGGTATATCAGCTAAACTCCAAATTAGCCCAAAAAAACAAAATAGCCTAAAATTCCTCAGTGATCTAAATTAGTCAAAACATTAGCCTATTGCTAAAATAGAAACTAATCTCTAGCCTAAAAACCCCAGTAGATAACAAATTAGCCAAAAACGTTAGCATGTTGCTAGAATATTAGCTAAATTCAAAAATAGCATAAAAACCTCAGTAGATGCCAGAGCTAGCATAATGCTAATATTGGCAGTTTTCTTAAAATTGCTATGAAATATTCAAACATGGCCCATGAATATATTTAAAGACTTGTTGCTAATCTACTTAAAAAAATAAATTTGAAGACTTTCTCATTCATTTCCTAGGAAGCAGATTTTGCTCAATATTTCAAAAACTATAAAGTTTATGAAAACCAAAAGTACAAGCAGTAATGTCCTGAACAAGGTGAACACTTTGATACCAAGATTGCTGAAATCGCTGAAAGGATTGAGTTTTTACATGCTGAACAGCTTACAGAAAGGAGAAGAGAATCATTAGTATGCTTTGAAGCATTCACACAATTAGTTTTTCTCATCGTGATTTTCTGTTTTCCACCTTTACCCTCAAAGTGCATAAAAAGGGAACATGTTACTTTTTGGAGCAGTAACTGATGATAAACCGGTTGTAATATAACCCAAAGGAAAAAAGGAAAGATTTACAGCAAATGACAGACTTCTCTGTTTATGGTTCAAGTGCCCTTGAGCAACACACCCAGCTGCTCCTGAGAAGATGCACCTGCCCATCACTCCATGTGTGTTTGGGCCTGTGGTGTGTACGGCTAATTCTTCATTATGTCTGTTTATAATGTGGGTTAGAGGCAGATATATGCTTTACCCAGTAATTATTTTTTAAAACATCTTGCAATTTGTTGCTTTCTATTTGATCTAAAAGAACATGTAGCTGTTTTTTATTAATTCATTTTCAAACTAAGGATTTAAAAATACAATTTCTCTAAAAAATATATATTTTATTTTATTTATTGTGAGAATTACATTGTGGTTTCTGGATTTCTTGTAATGTAATGTTTTTATTGTGTTTTAGCTTTTTTTAAAAAACTTGTGATCTTGAAAATGTTCTAACATTTAGTTTTTTGGTGATTCACTTCAGGGCCACCTTAAAATTTGGTCAAAATAAAAAAAGTAAATATACAAACATTCTCAATTCAAACAAAACCTCTGATACACAAAACAAACAAAACAAATAAGCTTTAAATTAGACTGAACTTGGAAAAATAAATGTTCACTGCCTGTGAGATGTGAACATTTCCTGTTTTTCAGTTTTTATCTGTATTCCCTCGTGCTAATATGGTAGGGGGTCCAAATCTAGGCTGGGGTTTTCCAACCTGCCATTGAAGCTCCTTATTGGCTAAACACACCTGATCCAGGTAATCAGCAGCAGATGAGCAGATGACTGATGAAGTGTAAAAATGAAAGCCAAGACAATAATGTTAGTTTTTCAGCAGAACCAGCTTTTCCTAAGACCTTTTACTGTTTTTTTTTTCTTTGTCTACTGTGGTTCATTCCATCTATGACTGCTGGTTGGTTCTATGGCAGTTTGTAAGAAATCCAACACATGTATGGGGAGAACATCCAAACTTCACACAGAAAAGAAAATCTGGAATTCAAATTAGGGACCTTTAGGTTTAAGACTCTACCTGAACCGAGGTAAACACATCGTCCAAACTGTTGGATTCTGAGCTTCTGCTTTGCTCAGACGGATCGATTAGGGAGTATTGACATTTTCTGTATCGATGTGAACTGCCTCCATCTCCGTGTTACTCTGCTCTTACTGTCTGACAGGTCAAGTGCTGTGGCGGCAACAGTAAGAACAGCTTTAGAAGAGATGCAAACCTTTTTCCACTGTAGCACTTTTCTAAGAAGAGAAGTGAGCATCAGGGAGAGTTTTGACTACATTTGATCAAGCTGTCTTAAGGGAGAGATTATTTCATTTCTATAACTCTTTTTTTATCAAAAAGGGAAATGAATCTGAGTTTGCAGTATTTTTATATAATTGTGCTTCAAGCTCCAGCGAACAGATTTCCATTAATTACATTTCCTTGATCTATTTTTTATCACAGAGCAAATCTAACATGAGACCGTAAATTAATGGGTTTGTAGAATAAATAACTATCATATGAATAAATCAATGTTTTCTTCCCAAAAACAGTTTCTGCACAACACATAAATCAGTTCACTGCAGACTTCCTGACAATCAGATTTAATTGAAATCATTGAGTGAATGCTGGATGAGAAGAGAGGGAAATCTGTTAGCGTTTTTAATTTTTTAGGAAGAAGATTGTAAATTGTGTTAACCAATTTACCAAATTAAACAGTGGAATCTCTCTCTTATTTTGTATCTTCAGTCCTGATTCTCTGCGCTCACCATGGGTGTCGGTGTGGTTCCTGCTGGACCTGTCTGCCTGGCCTGGCCCATCGGCCCCCCTGCTGGTCCCATCTGTCCTGGCTTGGCCTGACCCTGGCCCACTCCCATCCCCATGCCTTGTCCTCCTTGGGCTGGGGTCTGCTGCTGGGGCCCAGGGGTTGTGGTGGTACCAGGCTGCCCCGGCCTGTTGGCGGATGTTTGGGCTTGCTGCTGGAGCGGCGTCCTCTGTCCTTGAGTTCCATCTGTCTGAGGACCGGGCCCGCCTTGTCTCCCTGATCCTGCAGGCCCACCGGCCAACCCTTGACCCCGCACAGAGCTGCTACCAGACCTGGAGGAGCCTGCATGGAGAAGAAGAGGGTAAATAAAAAGGTTGCACACATAAAAATAGAACCATCTCGCAAAACACCAGAGGAGTCTGTGCAAAAGTCAGTTTTTTGGAGATGGTTAAAAATAACAAAAATATTTGCAGATTTGTTCTCTCTGGTTTGATTTATTTTACAATGAAAAAATACAGGTTGTGATCTTTTTTCATTCTTAATTAAGTTGGAAGATCGTTATAAAATAAAAAAAATAAAAATATTACTGTGAGGTAAACGCAAAAAAAACTATTCGTTGACCAAGTAGTAGAAAGTTTGCTTGGTAATGTAATTATAAAACTTCCAATATTAAACTTCTTTTATAAACATTTTGTTGTGGTCATAGATATTTTTTTTAATCCAAAGAAACTCAAACACATCTTTATGGAGCTTTGGAGAGCATCATCCATTCAATTAGAGCCTAAACCCTGCTGACAAAGTTAGTAAACCGACATACTTTTAATCAATATTTAATAATAACCCACATTTTTGTGATGAAGGACTAATTCCACTAATTTATTTTCCTTCTGTGTCAATTAAAACTACATTAAATAGATTTTCGTTCTATCTAAAAATGCATGCAAAGACTAAAATTAATCAAAAATATTTTTTCTAAGAATTGAAAAAAATGTTGAAAGAAAAATTTGCTTTTTCCCTTTATATTTATTCCAGTAATGCCGTTGTATAAAAATCACAAACAGGCTTGACGCATTAAAATAGGACTTTTTGATATCTTGTAAAACAAAACATGATGTCAAAAACTGAGACTCTAAGTCTACTAATGTTGCGTGTTATTTTATATTGTGATTATTTGCAGATAATAAGTGCTGAAACTTAAAAAAAAAAAAAAAAAGCCATTATTTTTTTTTTCAGGTTTGCGATTATTTGCTAATTTTTTTAATTGATTTGCGACCCCAATGTTTATTTGTCCTCCATCATGAGAAAAATGCTACAAGAGCATGTTAAAATGCTCATGGTGTTTAAATCGTCTGTAAGTCTGACCTTTTTTTTTTTTTTTTTTTTTTGCATATTAATCAGGTGTCAGGAGAGCTGACAGCTTTAAAGACTACATAATTTTAGGGTTTTGATAAGTCCCAAACCTGTCATTATTTTTTTTTTTTTTTGAGCATGTTTTGTTCTTTTTTAGATATCTCCAAACCACTATACTGAGTTTGTGAGTGTAAATACAAAGCCCCACGGCGCATACCTGGTGGTTGGCCCTGCATGTCCATTGGACCTTGGGATTTGCTGCGCGAGGACCTGTGCGGGTCTCCCTGCCTGGAGGACCTTTGGCCGTGATGGTGTCCAGATGGATCCCGGGAGTAGTCAGACGAGTGATACCCCCCAGACCTCGACTCACCACGCCTTCCTGCCGAAGACGACCGTCCCGAGGGGTCGTGACGCATCAAAGGGTCTTTCGGATGCCCTTTAGAAGACCTTGTGGATCTTAATTCATCGGAGTGGCGTGATGACGAGTGGCGGCTAGAACTGCCGTGATGCCTGTGGTCACGGGAAGATGAGTGTCGCCCTCCGTGGCCATACTCATCCTGAGGCCACAAGTCCTCCTCAGGAGGCTCGTCATAATCATGATAGGTGTGTTTGACACTATGCCGACTCCTCCCAGATGAGTGGCTGCTGTAGTGTCGAGAACTGGAGCGTGGCTTCTCAAACCAGTCTGTTTCTTCCTGGCCCAGATGGTAGGCTTTGGAAACCGAGAGCAGATCACAGTCAATCTCCATGTCGTGTGGAGACAGCGGCATGCAGGCTGAAAGACGGAAGAGGGCGGGAGGAAGACCAATTGCATGCAAAAGAAAATGGTGGGTGGGAAAGAGAAAGACAGAAAGGCAAAAAAAAAATAGTTTTACATCCATGCAGTGCTTACGTTACAGGTGTACATGATACACAACAATAGAGATAGAAAAACATGGTAGGACACTGCAAAACTGTCTGCTGCAAGCTTTGTTTTGGATCCGTCCAACCAATTAACAAACCAGAAAGCTGCAGCAAACGTATGCAGCAAAAACAACTGCCTTGACAACCTAATGTGCACATTTTTAACTCCATTTCTTGATTTATTTCCGTACAACAGATTAGGTCAAAGTAAAGGACAGTTTTGCAGTGTAGACACAGATTTCTTAAACCACATAAACATAGCATCAATGCCACAACAGTAAAACCCTGTAAAAGACAAAAAAACAAAAAATAGTGCGTTTGTTTTGTGCAACTGGATTCAGACAGTAGTGAACAGTACTACGTCCACGCGGAGGAAACCATGCGAGTTTTGGACAGACAACTGGACGGACTGGCGAATGGACGGACAGGCAGACAGACAGCAGTCTTGGGAAGACGAAAACATCGGCATGCAACATCTATCTCTGTGTCTCTACGGCTGCTTCTTTCATTTTGATAAGCCTAACTTCTGGGTGGGTGGGGGATGTTTAGATAAACGGTGGGAGCAATAATAGATAGTGAGACAGTGTGGGAGTTCAGCTCCCACATTTACCTTCACTGTCTGACACAGCGCAATAATAATCATCTATCATGTACGTATCATCCGATTTGTAGACGTGGGTCCGCGGCAGGTCTCGTATGTGGTCTTGAACATCTGGCAGCGAGTGACTAGAACCATATTGTCCATAATAGTAATGATATCTACTGCTGCGACTGTCATACGGGTCGGGCCCTAAGCTTGAAGATCGCCCAGAACTCACGAGCCTCCCCAAGGGGCTCAGTGGACTCTCCTCCTCAGAGTACTGTCTGGTTGGGCGGCGCCCCCTGTGGCCAGCGCTGTAGGAGCGGTCGTCTCTCTCGTAGGATCGGCTGCGATACCCATGGTAGTCTTTGGCTGAGATTTTGTCCATGCCGTAGCCATGGGAACGAGAGCGGCCAGTGGAGGTGTAGTAAATCCGATCATCGTCGTCCACCACCATACCATAGTAGCGACTACCATGGGCGGTGCCACTGCTGCCCTCGTAAGCACTCCTCTTAAAGCCATAATCCTCCATCAGCTGACGCCCTCGAACGTTGGAGGACGGGTATGCCCCACCGTTTGTTGTTGAGGAGTAGGAAGCCAGATCTGTTTCCACGTCCCGTGCCTCTTCGATGGGGGAAAACTTTGAGATTTTCTGCTCCATACTCCCCAGCTTTCGGTGCTTGCTGCGCTTCGAGGACATGACGGCAGGAGCCAGAAGGCTTCTGGAGAACACGTTTTTCTGTACCCCAGAGCGGATGCTGCCATGTTTGCCGTCGTAGTCATAGTAATAGGGGAATCCCCCACCCATGCTAGTGCTCACGCTGCTGCTGCTGCCCCCTAGGGGTCCGTGCCTGTAGCTGCTCTTACCCCTGCCATGGTGGTCGTACAGCTCATCCTGCATCGCTGTTTCCTCCTCAGGTGCCCTGCCGTAAGGAGAGCTGCCAGTTCCCCCACGCGCCGTGCTGCCCGTGGTGCTGCCGTGGCCGTGGATGTCGCCCGGGTAACGCCCACTGCCGCTGCCATGATGCATCATGTCCGCTGTTGTTGTGCCCAGCCCATCCTTTGCCGTCAGCTCACTTACGTCGTCGATCATCATGTAGTTTCTTGGAATGTTTTGCTCTAAGCCCGGAGCCCCGTACATTCCGTTTGCTGTGCTGTAGGTGGAAGGGCTGTCGACTGGGTGTCCATAGGCACTGGAAACTGTGGATGGGTACTGTCCATAGGAGCTGGCAGTAGTGGTGGTGTAGCCATAAGTATTAGCATTGGTAGTAGTATATAGGCCGTACGTACTAACTGATGCTGAAGTATATGGACCGTAGGTACTTGGTGGCATAGTAGAGTATCCACCATAGCTGCTAGAGACCGGTGCAGAGCCATACGGCCCATAGGAGCTCGCCATGGTTGTTGTTCCTGTGTATTGACCATAGGACGGAGGTGCACTTGAGAAGGTAGCATCTTGGGCGGTCGTTGTCACCACAACTGTAGGGTTGCTAATTGTCTCATAGTTGGTTGGCATTTTGTGCTCAAGATCAGCCAGTGAAGTCTGCCGCGGCCTTCCTGGATGAACTGTCAGGATATCAGCTTGCGGTTGCCCAGGATATGGAGCTGTCTGGCTGGGGTAGGAGGACACAGCACTGGGATACGGTGAGCTGTGGGTGGGGTATGGGGGCTGACCCGGGGGTGCAGGTCCAAAACCTGTGGGTCCTGGTTGAGGCTGAGGTGCTGCTGGTATCCCCATGTCTGTCTGGGGATATGGGGGCTGGGTTTGAGGATAGGTGTGGGATGGATATGAGGTTTGGGACTGGTAAGGAGGTCCGGGAGGTGGGGCATGGCTTTGAAGAGGTGTGGGTTGTGGCAATGCCTGTGACTGGGATACTGTTGGGTAGGGAGGCTGATTGAATGTGGATGATTGATATGGAGCACTTGATTGTTGGGATGGAGCTGCCGGTTGACTCTGGGGATATTGACTAGAGAGGAAGGATGAGGTTGGTGGGTACTGGGCTCCCATGTTGAGGTCACTGGAAAACTGGCTTAGAGGAGCAGTACTTGGTCTGGTCGTTACTAGTCCATTGGTCTCATGTGAAGCAGCTGCAGCTGCTAAACGCAAGTTGTTCAACTCGCTATCAGACATGTAATCCCGAGTGTCCCCCATACATCTCAGGTAGGCGATATCTCTTCTTTCCCTCTCCTTAACCAGTGTCTCTTTCCTTTGGTGGATTCCAAGTTCAAGGTATCTCAACTTAGCATCAATCTCTTTCTCTTCCTCCTCCAGTTCAGCTTGCTGCTTTCGTAGCTTGGTGGACTCTTGCTCGACAGCCTTCAGCTCGTGCGTTAGATCTTTCAGGAGGCTGGCTTTGGCGGCTAAACCAGACCTTGAGCTGGGCTTCAGGCTGGGCATGGAGGGCAGGTAGGCCTGTTGGAGGACAGGTGTCATCATGGGCATGTGAGCTGATTGAGCGGTCTCGTCTGGAGGAGGGCTGGGCAGGGTTCGCTTGACCTTTCGAAGCAGTGAGCTCTGCTGTAAGGCTGCCAACTGAAGAGGGAGAGAAAAGGGTAGGAAAGCACGGAGGGATTTATGTGGAGTGAAGAATAAAAAAAAATGTTTGGAGAGAGGAAAGTAATTGGAGTGGGAGCAATTGATAGGATACAGCAATGTTGTGAAAAGGGAGAAAGAAAAAAATGGTTAAAAACAGGTTTAGGCAATGTTGGATACAGGATTTAATAAATCCAAATTGAAAAAAAAATGGAAATAAAGCAAAAAAAAGAACAACAAAAGACAGTAAAACATTAATGACAGATGATGAGCAACGGAGATCAAGGAGAGATGAAACGGACAAAAATGTAACAACAAAAGAATGTTAGAGAAAGGAGGAAGGGAATGAGAGAAAGTAGAAAATGTGAAATCAAAAGTCGAGGAAGAGGAAGGAGGATAACTCAAAAAAAAGAAGAGATCAAAGAAGTGAAGAAACACACAAAAAACAAGGGACATACAGGGAAGACAAGGAGACACATGTAGACAAACAGAGGACAACAGAAAACAGAAGTGAAGTTCATGTTAGAAAATACAAAAAACACAAAAGAAAGAAGACATTTTGTGCAATTTTTTATATGATTATGTCTTCTAATTTGCCCAAAATAACTCAGTATTCTTTAATTATGTGTGTACTTAGCATTACAGTCTTATATTAGTAAGAGTAAAGTCTAAAATCTGAAAACAAAAAATTAAAAGAAATAATTAAAACATATTGCCTTTAAGGTTTAAAAATTTACATCAAAAAGGAAAATCTGGGGTTAAAATTTCTGCAAAATATATATGATAGACTAAGACAGTAAACTGGATTATTTTGAGAAAAATAATTTTAAAAATGGTATACCAATTTTTTACATTATTTTGAGATTATATGACTGCAGAATGTAAATGATCTCATGTACCAGTATATTTAAACCAGCATTTTATTCATAAACAAAAAAATAACCAATTATTTATTTTTTCAAAAGCATTTTCTCCTATACTTTCTTTTAAAGTGTAAGTCTTTCCCCCCTTTTTTTTCTCTTTTTTTTTTCTTTTTCTAAAAAACAAGGTAAAAGGTCAAGGGTCTCATTTTTGTTGATGAAAACACTAATATGTCAAATATTTTGCTTGGTTATGTGAATGTGACAATTTCTTATATAACATTACAAGTCTACCACTAATAGAACACTTGTTTTTAAATGATTGGTTTCCTTCCATCAGTGATTTAAAGGAGTCATACCATGATTTTCTTAAGCCTGTCAGAGTGAGTTATATCCATTTATATGATCATATATTACCTTTGGACCACTTAAAAACAAATTATTTCTGAAATGAATTAGTTATTTTTCGTGAGTTTTTTCTACCCAGAAGTAAAACGCCTCGATTCCTGAAGCTCCACCTGCCGCTGCGTCTGGGTTCCGCCCATTTCATGACATCATCCTAGAGCCCTGGCTTTGTGTCTGCATTTCTCCCACGAAAATAAACATTGAATTTTTTTTCCAAGATGGATGCACATACCATACTGTATATCTGCCCTTAGTTTCCCCGGCCATTGCTACAGTGCTTCACAACACAAATACACTTGACGTCTGCACAACAAACACCTGTTTGAGCTGGAATTCATTAAAAACAGGACACAATTGGAAGATATACGGTATTCTGCATCTTAAAAGTTTTTTGGTGATCACCACTAGCTTTGTGGAGAAATTTAGTGTTGGTGTTAGACTGGGGGCGGTGGTGTCAGAGCAGACTCTTCCTGAAGGGGGCGGTCTCACAATGTTATGTCAGATCGTGAGGACCCACTCGTTTTCCTGGTTATTGGAGGGACTGCATTTGAGAGCGCAGGTTTTTAGAGAATTACTCAGAAATTTGTGAATGGATCGAAATACCACTTTGAGATTCTTTACAGAGAGGAATGAAGAGTATAATACACTTAGAAGCTCTAAAAGTTGTTTTTTCACGGTATGGCCCCTTTAACATCATTGAAGTGGGGAAAAACTTTTCTAGATTAGTCAAACAAAAAACTATTTTGACACTTCCCTTCATTGTTTTAGTGATAAATATAATTTCACAAATATAAGTTCATCCTTTTTATAGGCCAGCTATGGTCAAATTCAACACGCAGATCAGAAGGGGGTACATGTAACAACAGCTAACACTCATTATACTACTTCGGTTCTGTTAATAAACTAGTCAGCTAAGAAAGGGAATTCTATTGGCCATCTGTTGGTACTAATTTCTTTCTTAACCTTTATTTAACCAGGGGTGGATCCCATTGAGATTTAAAACCTCTTTTTCAAGGGAGCCCTGGGGATAACATTTTAAAATCACTAAAGAGAGTAAACATTTTAACTACTCACTTGTTTTGGTAACTATTCACTTATGTTGGCTGGAGTTAGCGCCATACTAGCTCCACTGTATTACAACTATATGCCTTGGATGTTCATAAAAAGTCCCAAAATATTTGTGCAAAACTCTTCCCCAAAAGAAAATTGAACCCACAGATAAAGATTTTTTTAACACAGCCTTATGAGGTGTTTTTTCCCCTGCAACCTCAACTTAAATCTCGTGTGTGTTTTCTTCACATAAGAGCATTTTTACACACAAGTTAAGATTTTTGTCAGGCAAGTTCCTTCATTATATTTTTATTATTATAGTACACATTTCTCTCACATGTTCTCCTTTTTCCTGCAACTTTACATTCAGCTTTCCATGTGTATGATTTCAACTTGTGTGTGTGTGTGAGATTCAAGTTTGTGTTTATTGAGAAAAACTTGTTACTTAACAACAGATACCTCCCCAAAAATATGGCCTGTATGACTAAGTAGAACCTTTTAAAAGGATAAATGCCAGGATGACCAAATACTTGAGATTTAGTTTTAGGCCCAAAAGTTGATGAAATGTATTCAAAAGGATAAAAACTCACTCTATTTAGTGATATACAGTAAATAGTTTCTCGACATATTTTGTACTGTGTCCTACATTCTTGTCTGATAAGCTTATGTTATATGTATTTTTCTGCCAAAAACTACTTTCTGGTATTTTATATTATAACAAATCTAACCGTGATTCATTTTTGCTGGTGATAAATTAGATTTTTGTTTAGCTTGTTCACATTTATTGTCATTATTTCCACACTACTCTTTCTTGTGATACTTTTAAATCCATGTTGCATGTCGTACTCTGGTGTCAGCCTCTTTACCTGACTCTGTAATGCTTGTTGTTGGTACAGGGACAGTCTGGCCTTGGTGTGCTCGTCTGCGGTGGGGCTAAGGGACTTTGGGTCCGACATAGATCTCTGGGCGGACTTCATGGGTCGGGGCATGGACGGGTGTCGCTGTGGGGACTCGGCTGTGTAGGACTTCTGCTGCGGCGTGACGTGGGCCTTGTTCAGCCTCTCGCTCGACAGAGTGGCCTCCAACAGGCGGTGGGGGGACACTGGTGAGACAGGCGAGTGCAGGACCTGTGGAGACTTTGGAGCGGTCTGCTGCTGTCTGATGATGCTGGAGATTGATTCGTTGTGGAGGTGGTTGTGTGGCTGATAGTTTATATCGAGAGGGTCGGGCCGGCGTCGCTCGAACTTGGCTGCATTGGCTGAGATGTGCTGCTGTTGGCGCTGCTGGGTCAGCAGGTCAGAAGAACCAGACTGCTGTGTGCCAGTACTGGTGGAGGAAGAATATGGACTGATGGTAGTTGGTACACTGAGCTGGGGAGCTACAACACCCTGCGACTGGGCTTCTGAGTCCGTCTGACATGCAAGAGATTGTCCTTTTTGCGTTCGCTCCGGACCGGAGATGTAGTGAACGATCTCGACTTTATTGGGGTCTGGCATTGTGACGTGGATTGACGGGGAAACTCTCCCTAAGTGCTCCACTTCCGTCTGGCAGGACATCTCCCTGATGGTCTGGATTGCAATGCTGGAGGAAACCATCTTAGGCACTTCACTTTTGGTTTCAGCCGCTGAGGTGGCGGTCGAGCTGCTTCCAGCTGCACTTGACTCCGAATGGCGGGAGAAACGGGAACGTCTTCGGCGGACGGGATGCCCTGATTCAGCCTTGTCCTCGTCGTCGTCTGTCTGCACGGAGCAGTCAACGCTGCGGCCACGCCTCCTGGTACGGTGGCGTATCATATACCTAGTAAGAGGGAAGAGAGCATTGCTGATGTTTTATTTCATTTTTTCTTTCAGACAGATGTAGCATTTTGAGCTTGACAGTGACACAAAAGACGCTTTTCACGTGACATCACAGAAAACGGCGATTGTGCAGAGTGACTTTTGGTTATATACTGTCTCTATGGTTTAGAACGTTGTTTAAAGCACTTTTACACAACTAATGAAAGGTAACCTAACCAATTGTAACCAAAACTTGTACAATATTTATTTTATTTTTTATTTTTTATATCATATATATGTATATTATTTTATATTATTTATATATTTTCTGGTTATTTATTAATTTTATTTAGTTTTTGTTTTCCCCTCTTAGATTAAATGTCAGTATTCCTCCTGCAGAATGCTCCACAGCTGCTTCCCCAAAACCGTATGGATGATATTAAACGAGTCGTGGATTCTTTCTCTCTGATAACCCAGTAATAGTTAGATGAAGGTTACAGGTACTTCACTGAATGCTGCTCATTTGATTCTGAAGGTAATTAGGATTTTCTTCTTCTAATTTATGCTAATGCTAACGCTAGCTTTCCACAATAGTGATGAGACGTAGAGCTGCAGAAGATCTTTTCTGCCCAGTTAAACTTACTTATATTTCCGTGTTCAAAGAATCACCAAGAACAGATAATAACATGTCTTACAGTAATTAAAAGCTAATAACTGTTCCTGTGTTATTTTCTGCCCTAGCTCCCCTTTGCTGTTGCTTGTGAACGTGTGATCCCAGCGGGATGATAAAGGTAAACTAGAAAAGTTGCATTACCTGTGATAATGCTAGAATGCTTTGTTGGTAAAAGTAGTCGATGAAGATTCTGAAGCTTTTTGATAAAAATAATGATGCACTTTACTTTAATTGCTAAAGGGATTTGCTGAAAATGCAAAAGCTATTTGCTATTTTCCCCCCAAAAATGGAAATTTCATTAAAGAACTATGAAAGAGCACAGAAGTTGACCTACATTTCTGAAAAAAATGTAGTAAAATTGCCCAAAAATCCCTAATACATGCTAGTTTTGCAAAAATATTTAGTGTGTTGCTTAAATATGAGCTAAACTCCAAATTAGCCCCAAAAAAGCTTTAAAGTTTATGAATACAAAAAATAAAAGCAGTAATATCATATATTATGAAATCCCTGAAAGTGTGATGCTTAAGCATTCACACGTCAAAGATAAAAATAATTTGTAAAAAAAAAAATCCTATTAAAGCATTCCTATTTTTATAATTACCCCTTAAAATACCCCATAAAAACAACAAATACCTCTTATTACAACAACTAAATTTAGTGCAGTTAAAACACGTGCAGCCAACATGCAGCGATGTGCATCTATTAAGTGTGGCTCACACTTAAAATATGTGCGAAAAACATCAAGCAAAATAGAGCCCGTTAGAATAATATCTACTCAAATGAAAGGTCGATATTTTCAACAGAATCTCAAATATTGAAGGATTTTTCAAATTTGGATCTAAGACAGGAAATGAAAGTACAGTTTAGCAGGACATTCATAAAATAAATATTGCATATTTTTCCATTGAAATCGGTAAGTTTATCTTTTACTATTGATGTAAAATTGTGTTAAACAACGTTCAGCTGTGACCTTTGCCGTTCTGAAACCCGTAAACTGGAAGTACCATTCACATTTTCGGCCCTACAAAGGGTCTATTGTCATTTTTGTTAGAAAATTTCCAAAGCTACATGCATACTAGTTTACTCAATTGTTTATCTGTTGTAGTATTGATATTAAAATACACTTGGAATGTGACTTGAACAATCATGTGAAAAAATACATCAATCTCCAGAAAATTGAGTTTATAGATCATAAATCATACATTATTTAAAATCATATTGCTAATTTTTTTTCTCAAATGTTTTTCGTCTAACTGGGGATCATTTGTGAGCTTAATTTTCTTGTTGATTTTTTGCGAAAAATCCAAAAATAAATACATAAATGTTTGTATTTAGCAATCTTTTACTTACCGACAAAATTGATTGAAATATTTACTGAATCTAATGGAATTATCGTGTTAGTGGTTGAAAATTTACAGTAAATCAAAGAACATAAGCCCTGGAGCCCCAAAGATTTCTCACAAGAATAAACTTTTATAACACATCTTATGGTGTACATGCACACCCACCCACCCACAAACAGAAAGAGTGATACCTCTCCTCTCCATCTTCGTCATCAGTCTGCACACAACTATCCACAATCCTGCGGGGGGAGCCATAGAACATCACACCATCTCCATCCAGAGCATCCCTGCTCAACCTGCTCATGGAGCTGTGCTTCCTAATGCTGGCCCTGGCCTCCATGTGCTCCTCCTGCGTTCTCAGGCACATCTCAGAGGAGGAGTTTGGGAGGGAGCGAGAGCTCATCTGAGAGTCGAGGTAGGGGTGCAACGGCTCTCCATTCGCATCCAGCTGTCAAAGAAATGAAATTCGGTTTAAGAAAGCCTAAATATTTAGATGTTAAAACAGCCACAAAAAGGCAGATATGGCAAATAATTAAAGTAGGGTGAATTTCCATTGTTACAGACGATGTAACATCAATATTAGTGTCTATGTAACCTTATTTAGAGTGAAACCTGTGCTGGAGATTAAGTTAGCAGAATTGTTCAAAAAGAGAACAAATTACAGGAAACTTAGGTGATTGGAAAATAATTATTCTAATGCTGATTCACATTTAGATTCAGAAAATGTTTTCTTTGTAAAGGTTGAGCATTTCTAACATGAAAAAATTAAGGTGACCCACAAAATAATAAAATACAAAATTCCCTATCAAAACAGAGAAAAAGTCAGTGCATTACCTGCATGTTCTGAGCGGTTGCAGCTGATTTCTGCCTCTTCTGCTCTTCCAGCTGAAGCTGGAGCTGCTGCTGCAAAGACTGGATCTGATCTAGCTGGGCCTTCTGCTGAGCCAGCTGCTCCCGCTGCAGAACAAGTTGTTTCTCCCGTTCATGCTGTTGGTGCTGGAGAACCTAAAGATACAAATGGAACACAATAAAAGTGTTTGGAGAGGAAATATAGAAAGTAATAAAGATAGGAAATGATAGAATGAAGAATGTAAAAAGTCATCAAACATAAAAGAGTAAGGATGTAACGATTCAGTCACGATTCGATTTTATTCATTTTTAAAGTCATGATTTTGAGTTCTTTCCAATTTTTTTTTCTCAACACAATGACTTAAAGGTATTTTAAGGCCAAGTATGTTTTCTTTTTGCTCTTACATCAAACTGTCTGTTTTCTACTAACAGAAAGGATTCAATGCAAATAAACAATTTTAAATAATACTGAAATGATCACAAATTCTTTCATACTCGGATCATATTGTGCTCCACGTGTGACAGAACGCTCTGCACCTGCACCTGCACCTGCTCAGCGCAACCCTCCACAGCCGCTGCGCGCGCACTCATGCACACTCGCAATCAGCCCAAATGACCGTTCACGGGCAGCTTGCGGAGAAAAAAGACAGAGCTAAAGAAAGTTAATAAAAAAGAGAGCGGTTCCCGGTAGGAAGTCAGAAGGGAAACGGTCATGAAGCTGTGGCGTCACCCATGACTGTTGTCACGGTAGACTGGTCAAAGTTGCAGTAAAGTTACAATGTAAATGTAAAGTTGCAGGGTGAGCAACAAATCTCTGATTTACTTGAATTTGCATTTTTAGTTGCTATTGCAACTTATGAAATCCTGGAGGGGCTGACTTATGTGAAGAGACGAAGCCAGTCCGCTACGCACTCACTGACAGCAAGCCTGCATAGAGAAATGTCATCTGCTCTGCATTTCTAAATGTAGGTACAGGCTGTGACAAACCGATTTTGAAATTTTCCGCACCGATGAACATGTTGACAAGTTTCAATTGTTATTTTTCCGATTCACGGAGAATTGTTACATCCTTATGAATTAGTTTTTTTGAATAAAGTTCAAAGATGCAACTTAGTTTGCAAAGTTCTTCAAGCTGAAGGTGTCATGAGATTTCTCTTATGCTAATGGATTAGTTTTCAAAATGTTTCCAAGTTAGTAAAACTCGCATCATTTACCTGGAAAAAACAAAAAGCACAAAAAACAAACAAACAAGGGAAGTGAAATTTAAATGAGGTGCAGCATGTACTAGTAAATTGCTGTTACCAGTAATTTGATGCTTTTAGCGTTTGATGAAATTTGTATCTAAAAGGTGGAAGTTAGGGGTTTGGGATTTTTTTTTGTATTATTTGTATGCCATGGGATGCAAAATAAACATTCCATTTTGGATTCATTGTTATGGAGGAGGGCTGCCACACCTGTTTAACAGAGTTAACTTGAAAGATTTTCAACTGCTTGTTCTATCAAAAAAAAAAAAAAAAAAGAGACATTGGTTATGATAGTCCTCTAAGCAACTTTAAAACATATTCTCATTGATATACAGATAAACCACAGTTCTATATTCTACCACTTAATTTGGTTCTTTTTCATTTTGTTCAAAGCCCCTCTGATCATCAGCTGGAACATTGCATCACTTTAAAGTTCTTTTTTTATCATCATACAAGATAAGCAACCACAATATGAATCACAAAACAACATTTAAAAACCACCATCAGTTCTCAACACAAACAGATTAAAACTACATAGTGTATGTGTCCATGCATGTACAACTTCTGCGGGTTTTTACTTAACCCAAAGTTACCTCTATGACACAGTTTCTTCTTTAGTCTTCTTCTTTAGTGTAAAAAACTGTTATCATGAGCATAAAAGAATAGATGCACAAACAGAAATTCAAAAATAAGTTGTCATTTCACTAGAAACATGCATTAAAACATGCAAACATTGTACTAAATACATACTGTTCTAAAATTAAATTTAAAAAAATGCACTGAACGGAAACAAATACTCCAAAATTGCACAATAACAGGATATCAAGACACAATAAAGTATGATAGACAAATACCACAAAAAAATAAGGATTGAGACAAAGGCATTGTCCACATATCACCAGACAAGACGACACAGATGGGTAAACTTTTCATTACACCTAAAGTTTCTCCCTCTACCTGTTCCTTGATGGTCTGTAGCTCCTGCAACTCTCTCTGCACCAGCATCTGCTCCTTCTCCCTGTGCAGTTTGAGCTCTATCCTCTCCCGTTCCAGCTCCTCTTGCAGACGGAGTTGCCGAAGTTTCTCCAGTTCCACACGTTCCCTCTCCATTTGTAGAAGCTGCTCTTGCTGTCGGTGCAGCCTCTCTGCCTCGGTTTCACCTTCCTTATGCATGGCACCTGGTGGAGGAAAGGGAGGAAGACCACCTGCACTGGGTAGACTGCCAGCAGGGATAGACGGGCCTGCAGGGGGTTGGGGATAGCCATGGGTGAGTGCAGGGCTTGAGGGTGGATAGGTTTGGCTTGCTGCAGGAGCTTGTGGCTGTTGTGTCATAGTCCCTGGTTTGTCTTGCTGTTGTTGCTGGGTATTCAGGTGTGCCTGGGACAGGTTTATTGGCTGCTGCTGTGTGTCAGATGGTATGACAACTGCTCCATGGACCGGGGGGGTCTCTGATGAGGAGGAAGTCACTTTAGCACCCTTGCCAAGGTAGACTGGCTCATCTTGAATTGTTGAGCTAGCAGTTGTCACCGAAGCAAGAGCCCCTAATGGTGCTGATGTTGATGCAGCTATAGTGGTGGTGGCGGTGGCTGAAGTTGTTTGAAGAAGTCCTGGTGCTGGATAACGGACAGGGGCTGCCCCAGTTAGAGGTATTCTAGGGCTCATTGGTAGTCTTGTAAGACTGGAAAGTGGCACTGGTGTCAAGTTGGGGGAAGCATATGGCCGGTACACTCCTCTCAGAAGTGGTCTAAGAACAGATGCAGGTTGAGTTGTGATCGGAAGTGTTGATGCAATGGGTGTCTGAATAGTAGAATAAATCATTCCATCAGAAGATCTTATGGCAGCTGGGTACATAGCTCTTAGACTTGCCTGTCTGGCATTAATAAGGTTGGCCAGTGCCTGACCGTGAGAGATTGGCTTTCCATCCAGCCCAAAGAGGAGATTTTGTCTCATTCCTAGCCCCGCTGCAAGTCTTGAGGCTCCTGGGCCAGTACCTCTTCCCAAGCTGCCAAACTGGACCAAATCTGGGTTGCTTCCATATCGATCCATGGAATTAAGTGCCGCACACATTCGGCTGATCTCTCTTGCAGTTGTAGCACTGTACTGGGCCAAATTAGCTTCTTGGAAGCTAGCAATGTCACGAGCAGAGTAGCCATAATCTGAGCTAATGTTAGACAAGGAATTAAATCTTCTTATGGGCAATGTTTGGGCTGCAATGTCCCCTCCATGCCGTAAATCTGTATAAGACCCATATTGCATCCCCACATAACCTCCATAGCTTTGTTTCATTGCAGTTAAGTCCATGGCAGGATCACCTGATGTTTGAAGGTGGGGTTCCAGTTTGGAATAATAGGATTGTAGCCCAGCATCAGCAAGGTTAGTGTCAGACATTGAAGGCTGGAGTTTACCAGGATAAGGTAATGTGTAGGCCTTACGTGCATCCATTGGATACTCATGGTATCTTCCAGGTTGCCTTTCTTGTTCAGACTCATAGCTAATAGGTGGGGTTGATGGTGGCTTTATGCCCTCCTTCTCTGGAACACCCACACAACTTCCACCAAATGGAAGTCTATAAACAACATCACAGCAAGCTGGTTGGTTGTCAGCTTTAATTTGTCCACCTGTCAAATCCACAGCATCCTGTCCCTGTTCTACCTTCACAAGTTGAGTTAC
The DNA here is from genome assembly GCF_002922805.2 of Oryzias melastigma. Taxonomy (NCBI): domain Eukaryota; kingdom Metazoa; phylum Chordata; class Actinopteri; order Beloniformes; family Adrianichthyidae; genus Oryzias; species Oryzias melastigma. Next base: position 1,882,518 of record NC_050518.1, read on the forward strand.
TGCCCTGCTCAGTTCCATTCCTCCATCCACCTGCACTACCATACTATGTGGTGTTGTACCTCCTACCATCAAACCTGGAGGGCTCGGTTTACCTTTTATCTCAATGGGACCAGTGCCATACAGCTCAGGATTAATGACAGGTGATACAGCACTAACCACAGTTGATGCAGTGCTAGTTTGACTAACTAGCAAGTCTTTTTTCAGTAAAGGTGAAATCTGGCCAGCAAGATTGTACCTGTTTAGAGTAGAGACCTGTTGTTGGTGTTGCATCTGATGGTGTTGTTGTAGCTGTTGTTCAAGGATCTCCTGCTGTTTTTGTAGCTTCTCTTGCTGTTTTTGTAGCTCTCTCTGTTGAATACTGAGATCTTCTAACTTCGCATCAATTTTAGGTATAGCAGGATCAATTGGAGGAGATATTGGGGATTTGTTGTGGGAGAGACACACTGCTGATCCCATGCCCTGACCTAGATCTATTCGGTTTTGATGGGGATCACCATAAACCATTGGTTGCTTGGGTTGTGTCATAAACATAGATGCAGCCACGGTAACACTCACAGTGGTTGGTGTGGTGGTCTCCTGGGTGTGCAAGTTCATAATAAGGGGCTGTACAATTGTTGAATGTCTATGGCCCTCTAATCCACCATGATATTTCCTGCAATCTGTGGCTAAAGAGGTGAGATCCATTCCCTGGTCAGTCATGATAATAGGACCTGGCTTAGTGGCTGTTCTAAGGTCCACCACACTTCCACCTTGAATCATATGGCCTGGTTCTACCCTTGAGGTGCCTGGGACTGTAGATATTCTACAGAGGGATATGTTATCCATTGAGACAGACCCTCTGCTGTATATGCTGGCTGTGGTGACCATACTTGTTCCGACATTCACTTTTTCCACTCTTTGCGTTCGATAGAAGCTCCGTGTGGGAGACTGTTGGTATGGTGGCGTGTCTGGGGGACTGCCACATGGAGAATAGGAGTCAAACGTTGACTGGCGGCTGAAGCGGGTGGGTGAGGACAGGGGAGAAGTAGCAGTATTCACTGTCATTGGTCTTGCTGGGCTTGGAGGTGGAGAGTATGGAGCATCCTGAGAAGACTGCTGCCGATAGAGTCGAGGAGAAACTGATCGATGCAGTGTTTGAGTTCCCTGTGCCATAACTGGAGAAGTAGAGCCAGATGTACCAGACTCCATTCGCAATGCTGAGTTTAAAGTTTGTGTAGAAAACTCAGCAGTAGCTCTTCTGGAAGGAGCTCGGGTGGGGCTTTGTGGTGGTGGCGGTGAAGGAGACAGAGGAGGACTCGTGCTTCTGTAATAGGTGGTATATTTGGGAGAACGTGGCTCAATCACCCTCTCAGCGGAGGATGTTGAGCTTTCTCGTACCTGGACACCTCTAGTTTCCCCAACCCTTCTGGTAAGCACTTCCCTCTGACTGTAAGCTTGTGTAATTTCTGCAATCTTGCTACATACACTTGAGACAGTGGATGAGGATGTGCCACCACTACCTGTGTGTCGACGACTTACATCAGATTGAGTAGAAGTTATAGTGTGGCTTGACGCTGTTTGAGAAAGAGTTACTGCATCCCTGGCATAAACTCCATAAGCTGCAATTGTGGTAGCAGCTACTGCTGGAGTTATCCCATTCTTTCCTGATTGGCTTTTAATTCTGTCTTTGTGTCCATCCTTTGAGGTAAAGTGCTGGCTTACTCTAACGTCAGGTATCCGGCCCCCAGTCTCTGCAAAAGAAACAGGAGCTGAGATCTGGGTTGGGCTGGTCCCTGGAGTTAAGAGAGCATTGCTTTGCTCCAGCAGTTTAGCAAAGGCTGAGCCTGTGTCTAAGAGCTGCTTTTCTGGGTAAGAGCTCTCAATCTCAATGTCTACCTGCTCATCAGTGGCCTGCTGCATCTTAGTGATGTTCTGAGATGTTTGTCTGATCTCTTCATAGATATCTGTTTCTTTCTCTCCACTGTCATCATCATATCCTGTTTGATCTTGGTCATACTCATAGTCATCATCATAATTTTGTCCATTGATGTCCTCTTCATAGTAAGGTGCATGTCTTCCATGTTGCTGCTGCTGCTGTAATTTCTGTTGTTTTTGGAGAATCTCAGCTTTCCTCATCATTTCTTCATAAACCTCTTCAGCACTCTTCAGAGCTTTAGAGGTGGAAGATGGTGCAGTGGTGGTTGTTGTTGTGGAGGACTTCTCCACCGGTGAGTATAGAGACATGAAGGTAGGCAGGTTGTACTCACTGCCAGATTTATAAAGTTTAGACTCATACCCCTCAGCTTCTGAGTCCAGACTTTGTGGGGAATATTCAGAGGCAGAGGAGCGATGAAGCTCCTCCATCTCTGCTGCTTGTCTTAACTCTTCTGTGGGTGAAGCATCTTCTATTGGTGAAAGGTTGCTAGGTGGTGTCTTGGATCTCTCTCTTCGCCTCTGTGCCCTCAGTTCCTCCTTGTCTCTTTTAGTTTTCCTTGCTGTACTCCTTATTCTTTGTTGTTCTACTTCCCTCATTTTCTCCTGTTCTCTCAGGAGCTCCTCTTCTTCCCTCATTTCCTCTTCCTCTGAAGAGTCTTCAATGGTTGGAAGTAAGGGGCCGTGAGAACGATGCCGTGCTTTTCTCTGCTGCTTAGCTTCTTCCAGTCGTTGCCTTCTGCTGGGGCTACTGTCGCTGTCTTCCTCCATTGACGAGATGGATGTAGGAGACTGTCCTGAGCCATACGAAGAAGATGTGGGTGGCAGCGTTGAAGAATAGTCACCCCGAGAACGCTCCTCAGGAGAACCAGTCAGGCTTTCCATCTCCAGCTCTGGTTCACGATCGAGGCTCAAGTCGTTTTCATTGTTCAGTTCCATATCTCGGCTGTAACTGTTTGTGTTGTTGAGTTCAATGGTTTTGAAGCGCCTCAAGCCCCCTTGAGATGCCATCACATCTTCTTCACCCTCTTCCAGCGAGCTTTTATAGACATCAGTGGAACTCTTGGTTTCCTCCTCAAAGCTGCTGGAGTGATGCTGAAGACGTCTCTTCTCTTTCCCCGATTCTGTTATCATATGCTTGTGGTGGCTCCTTTTTGGTTTCTGGTAGCCATATCCTTCGTCTTCCTCATCCTCATCTTCTTCCATCTCTTCCTCCTCTTCAATGTCTTCATCTGCACTCATCTCCATTATTTGTCTTCTCATGAACTCCTCGTCAGTCATCTCCGTGGGCTCGGCGTCTTTGTCTTTTTTCTTCTTCTCTTTCTTTTCGTCCTTCCCTTCTTTTCTCTTACCCTCCCAGTCTCCCACATTCTCTTCTTCCTCTAATATGCCCTCTAATTCCTCATCAGAGTCGTATGCATCTGGTGGGATTGATAAGGAGCGTGGACGCTGCTTCCCCCTATCATCCAAGTCTCTGTCTCGGTGTTTCCTTCCCCGTCTATCCGCCTTTTCTTCAGAGAAGCTCTTCTCCAGCAGTGGCCTCATGGAACTCTCCAGCTTTGTGATTTCAGAGGGGCTTGGTGGGGAACCTCGTCCAATAATTCCTCTCTCGCTAAGCTTCATCTCCTCCTCCTGAATTAACCCAGTAATTTCGCTGTGGGAGCTTGAGATGCCATCAGAGGAGTAACCAGTGTCACTAAGGCTCTGAGGGCTTCGTGACAGGTCATGGGAGCTGTTGTTTTTTGTGTCCTGAAGAGAGAAAAACAAAAAAGAAAACTTTATTCAGTTATGTGAACTTTATTAAACTTTAGAATAATAAATAGTTAATTATGATAAGGCATGTTATTTAGTATACTATTTTAACTATAACCTTTAAAGACAAATATAACTTAAATTCTTGCATATTTTTTCAGCCTAAACTATTATGAAATCTTTGAATGTTTGGATTCTTTACAATGACTTCAATGCATGCCAAGCCTATATTAATAATGTTTTATGCAAATGTTTATCTGTAGAAATACCTTTTAAACACAGTGATCTTAAAATCTTAACAGAGATGAGGACTTGTTGCTTGAACTTGATTCATTGTCAAGTCTCACACGCGATGACTCCCGGTTTGTCCATAAGATTGGAGCTGAACAAGTGTTTAGACTTGTAAACTTTTTTTTTCTTCTTTTTTTTTTTACTTTGTTTCCATCTATAGAAAGTTAAGTATAAACTATGACAAAAATTGTGTTTCCCGCTGGGATGAATTGATGACAGCGTAGAAGCTATAAATGCATATTTCTTGACTTACACACATTGCTTTAGTAAAAGTAGTTTTTTTAGAGGCATGCATAGTCGAACAAAGAACTTAAACGGTATTCAAATAGCAGTCATTTAATGTCCTGATTTTAAAGGAGCCATACCATAAAAAAACTTTTTGAGCTTTTAAGTGTATAATACTGTTCAATCGTCACTATAAACAACCCCAAAGCAGTATTTTGATCTGTTCAAGCATATTTGAGTAATCCTGTGAAAACCTGCGCTCTCAACAGCAGCCCCTCCCCTACCCATGAAAACGAGCAGGTCTTCACCAGCTGACATCACAAGACCAGGAAGAGTTTGCTCCGCCCCAGAGCTAACTCAAACAATTTTTCCGGAAAGCTAGCAGTGATCAGCTAGCTTCGCGAGCCCCCATCCTCAGCTCATCCACAGTCGTGCACACAGTGGCTGTCTCTGTTGTGAGCCAGTTTAGCGATGGCCAAGAAATGCACATTCAATGTAGCGTTAGGGAACAGACTATTTACTGGTGGAATAAGGGAGCAGACTATTTCCTGGTTGAGAAATGGAGCTGAGCATTTCCTGGTAGATACAGGGAGCAGACAGTTTTCTTCTGGAGAAAGGGAGCAGACTATTTTCTGGTGGAGAACGGGAGCCGACTAATTTCCTGGTGGAGAAAAGGAGCAGACTATTTCCTGGTGGAAAAAACGAGCAACAAATTGGGAGAACTAGTTTGAACGTGGATTGAGCAAAGGCAGAAAGGTACAGGTGAAAAGGAAAACAATGTTCTAATCATTTCAATCAAGCCTGAAATGTTCATCTGGTGTTGTCTGCATTTTTTGACCGAATTTCACCACAAAACGAACCCATTAGCCATCACCATTCAGTTTCTGCCAAATTCTGGGGATAAATGCTTAGGCTACACAATATTTACATCAATATTTAAAAAAAAAAGTTTATGTTTTTGTAAGTTTACACGCTGATGAGGATGGCTCTAGGTTGACGTCATGAGATGGACGGCACAAAATTCGGAGCCACATAGATTGAGTCATTTTACTTCCGGGTATTAAAAGAGTTTGCAAAAAAAAACGTATATTTCATAAATAATCAGTTTTTTAGTGTTCCAAATGTAATACATGATCACATATATGGATATAGTTAACTCTGAATGACTTAAAAAAATCATGGTATGGCCTCTTTAAATGGAGAAATACTTCTTGATCAAATGAAAGATAGACCGAATTCAATGAAGCAGGTGACAAAAATAGTTTTAAGGTTTTGATGCTAAACAGTTGATGTAAAAAGATAAACATAATGATAGAAATATAATCACAGCAAAAAATCTTTACTTTCCAGTTCTCCAGAAAAAAACATGCTAAGTTTCTGTCTGAACTTTAGCCCATACGAACTGATAGCAACATCAGTGTAACACAAAAATATCTGAAATGTTTTCTGTGGTCAACTTGGTTTGTGGCACTTTCCAATGGATGGATCCTATATTTCCAAGGAAATATACGATCTTTATTTAAACAGAATATCGAGTCTGTAGGTTAACAAATATAATATTTTATGCATTTGGTGATATATGCATTTATTTTTTTCAATGCTTGTTTGAAATATAAGACATTTTATATATATATATTATTTTTTATTTATTTTCCAAATTGAAAGCTATCATAAGATTATTTGGAGAATAGCGAACTCATGAATGACAAATCTGTTACTTGACCCTCCAAATACATGTGAACTTAAAACACCAGATTTTATTCAAAATCTAGTGATGGAGTGACAAAAACAATTTTAGATTTTGATGTTACTAGTTTTGGAATTTTTTTAAACTCTGAGGGAATTCTACTGACACTTTTAAAATATAAGCTTTAATGATCACAACACTAAAACTAAACTTTTCTTGAACTAAAATGAAATAATTGATTTTGTAGTAATACTAGGCCTAAAAGTAATAGTTATGTAATCTAAATATAATGCTGTCACAGCTGACTTAAAATAAATATTTACCTTCTGTCAAACAAAATACTAATCTTTACATATGATTAGGTCTATCTAGAGTGTCTGCTGTTCCTGAGTCAACTACACTTGACACTAGTGATGGGTCAGTTCCAACGTCCATGACTGCTCAGCTTTGTGAATCTTGAAATAAGAAAATGTCAAACACCACATCATGTCAGACCAGATAAATGATGTAAATTGAGATGGCATCAGTTAGATGTCAAGATGGTCATTGCATTATGCTCATCAGTCATGATGAAGAAGTGATTTAAAATTAAGGCAGGCCCACAGACACGCATGCAGTCGTCAACCTCGGCCCGACATGCAAAACTGTTTCTAACAATACAAATTTGAATATGTTTATAATGTCTTTCTCTTAGCTTGGTCTATACTCACATCATATTGTCTGGACTTCTTGATTTCCTTGATCGGTGTGATCTGCTCTCCTTTCTTCTGGCTTGGTTTAGTCTCTTTGGTAGTTTGGTTCTCTGTGTCGGTCTTGATCTTCTCCTCTGTTGCTTTCGTCTGCTTCTGGGCCTCAGTGGCTGGTACTGGCGTTGTAGACGGTGCTGTGGTCTTGGTTTCAGTCGGCTGTTTGGCAGTCGTGGTGACGGGTGGTCCACTGACACCTGTGGCCGACTGAGTAGTTTTTTGTGTCTGGGGCTGGCTCGGTTTGGTCGTCTGCTGAGTGGTGGGTTTGTGGAGCGGGCTTTGCTGACTTGTTGGTGTCTGGTGACGAGGTGAACCCATTGGCTGGTGTTTGGGGGAAGGATGGGGGATGGGAAGGGGAGGTTCGTCGAGCCCACCTCCTGACATCAAACGCTGGGTCTGGCAGTTTAGACACAACCACTCTTTTTTCTGAAGGAAAACAAAACCCAGAGAACAAAAGACAAGCAAATAAGAACAACCATAGAATTTTCCAAACATCCAGTAACAATTTTAGTGAACACTTCATTTCTAAACTCAAGCCGATCTTTATTCAAATAGTGTATGTGAACATTTCTGTAGGAGAGCAGTTGAGCATAAAAACACATCATACAGTGTGTTTTATCTTAGCAAGAGCAAAAAGCATGAATGTGCATCACGGGATGAGTGAAAACCTTTATAAACCCACTCTTGAGCTTTTCAAGTGGTATTTTAATTATTATTCTACTGTTTTGAGCTAAAATACAGACACCTGGGTTGTTTTGTAGGGAATTTTTTCTGCAGAGTGGCATTTAGCCATTAGAAATTTGCCTCTGAGTTGAGGGCGGGACTGATGATGCAGAGCAACCACACCCCCCTTCCCACCACCTATAACTGAGCTAGTGGTTTATGTGTTCTCCTGCTAGCTTCTGGCTCCTCACACCCCCCAACTTAACATTAGCGGTGCAGTTGTCACATATTGACGTTTGGTTAAGGACCCCTCCGCACCTCTTTTTAGGTGTTCCTAACTCGTCACTTTTTGACGTGCTGGCTGTTCGTAAAATCAAGGGTCCGCATCCCTCAGGACGCAATACCAGATGCGGACTGGACATCAGGATGTGTCCAGTACCGGTACCCTAACCTGGCACCAGATGCGTTACTTTACCCAAACTGGTACCAGGCGCAAATCGAGCGTGGATGCGGTACTGGATGTGAAGCAGGCTAGGATTAGGGTACCTGCTCTGGACTGGTTCCAGTTCGCAGCCCAGAGGTTGGGGACCCGTGATTTAATGGGAACAGCTAGTTCGTCAAAAAACGAGTAAAGGCACCCAAAACTTCAATTTTTAACGCTTAGGGGACCTTAACAAAACGTCAGTATGGGACGATTTGGGAGAGAGAACGTGTTTGTTAAGCACCAAAAACACGATTCTCCTTGGAGTTTGTCTTCAATATCTTTGATTGTGTTTTCCCTGTCTAGTTTTTCACAATTAGATAATGTTAAACCCACACCAATGAAAATGGTGTTTTTAACTTGTAGCATTTTCCTCATGGAGGACATGTACAAAATAATTTAAAATTAAAACTGCATTTTGGTATGTCTTCATTCAAAATGTGATCAACCAGGAGAAAATAAAAACCCACAATATGAAAAAACTTAGGTTTATGACACAGCAACTGCAGTGAGTGGGCCAAAGTCTCCCTGCTCCCCTCCAATTCTAAATCCTTCAATTGCAGACAAATACATTCATGTGCGTCTTTGTTTTCCTCGTCTGAGCTGCCATCCAAACGGTACGGCTAGATAGCTCCAACATTGCTGGCCGTTTTTTTACTACTCTAATGTTAGCTTGGGGTTGTAAGGTAGTGGGAGTAAGAGTAAAAAAGCAAAGCGAGGAAATCGATGTTGGGGTACTTCCACGCCAATAGTCCCTTCCACAATCTAAAATTTCTGATGAACTCTTGCAGAAAATATATCAATGTGTGCTCATGAGTGAATGGAACTGTGACTGTAAAGGGCTTTGGGCCTTAAACCAAGGTAGAAAGGCGGCATATGTGTTCACCGATTACTATGCAACTAACTGCTTAATACTTAGTCTATAACCTTAGTATAAGATCCAGGAAATGTGCAAGCACACATGCTACTTGTCAAATCAAATCAAATCAAATCAAGCTTTATTTAAATAGAACTTTTTCCAACTCAATGTGCCAAAGACAAGGATACTCTTATACTTGGGCAATTTATCAAGCAATGTTTTTAAAAGTGACAAGTATTTAATTAAAATCTTTCTAGCTTCCTGTAAGAAAACAATTACTAAAAAATGGTATAAGACAGACCCACCAACACAACAAGAATGGGAGGAAATAGTAAAGGAAATATATAAGATGGAATCATAAGATAAAAACAGAAGAAGGACTTTTCATGAAAAGATGGGAGGAATGGACCATATACACAACGACAAGAACATAAGAACATATGTGGAGAATGTAAAAAACTTGTTGACTCAAGGCGATCCGATGAGTATGTTTTGTTTTCTCTCTCTGTTTTGCTTGTTGTTTCCCCTAGTTGTTTAATTATTGATTGTTTTCTTGTTTTTTTCTTGTCCACTATATTTTACTTGTAATGTCTGCCCTCTTCTGTATGTTTATCCTAAATATGTTTAGAAAAGAACACTAAAAATAAAGTGATAAAAAAATAACGTTTTACAACTCGTGTCATTTACATAAAAACAGTCAAATTCTAGACAATAAATGCAAGACAATGCACAAAAAAAATTATTGGAACCCATCCAATCTCCCTCCACACAAACGTGCACACACATATGTGCACAGTATGGTAAAAAGATAATTCACTAAAATGATGCAAAGTAAAAGAATAGTAGCATAGCACTTGTGAATGCTTAATAAACATTCACACAAAGGTGATTCTCCTTCCCCTTTCCGTACATTTTTTGGCATGTAAAAACTCAATCAAACTTTCAACTATTTCATCAAAACGTTCAGCTTGTTCAGGACTTTACAGCTTATAATTTTGGTATTCAGAAACTTTAGTTTTTGAAGTACTAGAGTGTCTGGGCTAATTTGGAGTTTAGCTCATATTTAAGCAACACACTTAATAATTTTGCAAAATTTCCAAGCAATTTTACTAGAAATTTTTCAGAAATTTCGGTCAACTTCAGAGCTCTTTCATTTTTCTTTAACACAATTTCCAGTCTTTTGCAAATTTAACATTTTGTAAATAGCTTTTGCATTTTCAGCAAATCCCTTCAGTAATTAAAGTAAATTGCGTCACCATTTTCAGCAAAAAGCTTCAGCTTCTTCAGCGAATACTCTCAGCAAAAAGCATTCACACTAGTATTATTGAAGGTAATGCAACTTTTCTAGTTTCAGATTGTTCTGAGACAAACCAGAAGCCAAATGCAAACTGCTGTGATCTCATGGAGCAGTGGGTGGAGCCTCTTAAAAAATACAAGTACTCTAATCATAAAATCAGAATGGTATATAAAATTATAATAATTCACCAAAACCATCATTTATTTCCTCGCAGTGAATTTATTGTGTTGCTTTTGTTGTTTCTTGTCTCCCTTGTATCTCGTCACCACCCACCACCAGCACCATCTGTTCATTTCTATCGTTATTTCTGTCTCTGTACAGCCAACTAATGTTACTGGGACTAGAGAGAGAATTCATTGTTATGTAATGAATAATTGATAGATGGAGTTCTTCTACTTTAACATCTATGCACCATTTCAGCAGTTTTCCACCTGTACTATAAACTTTAACTCTCCTTTCCACTTCGTTTTAACTCTAATGACTCTTGAGTCTCTTCTATTTTCTGCCTCTGACTTCCTGTACTTTTGAATCTTTGTTTTTGTTTTAGTGCTGTCAAAAGACTTGATTTTGTAGTAGTGATTAAACCCCCTGTTTTGGACTCAGAAGGGGTTGTGCTGTGCACAGCCTGCCTCGTATAAGGCAACTCCTGCCTGTTTAATGATCCGAGACAAGATTGGGAAGAGAAAACCGAACAGGACAGGGACTGTTTGTTATAGCAGAAAATACAAAAATCTGTTCAGCCGGACCAACTCATTGCATTTAGATGGGAATAATCTATAAAATCACAGAAGAAAAAAGAATTAGGAGAGTTCTCTTGAAAACTATTCATAATAGATGTTTGAATTAGAATATCAGAAAGAACTAAACTTTAGTGCTACGTTTACACAGGGCTTCAACAAGCGACATATCCAATTAAGTATGCATACTTGTGCTTTTCAGGTATCTGCGTTCAAAACTCCCGCGTCCTCATGCATTCCAACACAGCAACCATTTTGGGGCTCTACATACAAAACTCATGTGCATTGAACACGCATTGAAAGTTAAACAAGTTTGACCAGTCAAGGTCTTGGATTTGGTAGTGACGTTTAGATACTGTCCCTCCTTAATTCATGGAAGTGCCAGCTATTTAAAAATTGATCATTGAGGAAAAAAATGAACTACAGTTTGTGCTCGGCTGGAATTCTAAGACACCAACTCTTTAAGATATTGGATTAATTGATTACTCTAAACCAGGGGTCTCAAACTGGCGGCCCGCGGGCCATTTGCAGCCCCCAAGTTGATATTTTGTGGCCCCCTCCTTAATATGAAAGTTTAACGTCTACTAAGCAATATCTTCTGCAGGTCTACACTTCTTTGATGATAGCTTTGTATTTGCTTTGCATTTACTATTGTCATTGGATTTGGTTGTCAGAAAAGTCTTTAGCAACAGTTGCTAGCGTCGTTAGCTCCTGTCGTTTCACAAGACATGCAGAAGATATTGCTTAGTAGTACAAAGACATGAACAAATGTTCAATACATTGTTCAGTAGACGTAGAGAATGTACCAAAGATATGGACAGTGGACGCAGAAATATATTTTTGGCACAAATGGAACCCCGTACAGCCCAGCCTCAGCCACTCTGCCTTTAATGGCCCCATGAGAAATTGAGTTTGAGAACCCAAGTGAAAATTTTAGCTGGGATAGGCTCCAGCAACCCCATAACCCCCTAAAGCAGGAGGGTCAAAATCAATCGCATAGGGGGCCAAAATCCAGAACTAACTTTAGGTCGCAGGCCGAACACGATAGACATTTATTGAACACATAAAACAACTAAACTTTAAAACCTTTTAAAATGACAATAATATAAAACGATCTGAATATATCTGGATTATTTATAAGGGGAATCATGGATCGCAGATGAAGACAATCCAAATTATTCACAGTTTTAACCCCTTTAAATCTGAATGTATTTCCAATTTTGAAAAAAAAAAAGAATTTATGCTTTTGTTTTAAGTTGATGCTAAATTACAGTGACTTTGGAATGGAAGTAGTTTAAAGCACATTTTCATCAATCGGTGTCGAGGAGTTAAAACAGTAAATCACAGAAAATCCTTTGTTCTTTACATTTTTAAATGTGTGTAATTTCTTTCTGCAGTTTGCTTCCACCACACAAACATTAAACTCCGATCTGTAACCCCCCCCTCCATCTCCCTGCATGTCATCCCCAGCCTTCTTTTCTCTCCCTCCAACAGAGCAGGGCCTATTTTTACCCAGAATGCCATTGTTCTGCTTGAGCATGCACTACCATGGCGCTGGCTGCAGCTTTAGGCAGCACTCTGCAGCAGCACGCTCTCACGAGCACAAACATATACGTGCGTCCACATCGGCGCCAAATGGGAGGAGAAGCCTCGCTGAAGGCTTAATAGGAGCAGAGGGATAACGAGAAGAAGGGGAATGGAAAGAATAAGGAGAAAGGTAAAGAGGAGCCCGCTGGGTGCAGGAAAGGAAAAATGGAGGGAGGGAAGGAGTGAGACCTCATGCGTATAGGAATAAGTTGACATATACAGTGATTTAGCTCAGCCTCTGGTGATGTGACTCTGCTGAGTCTGATGGAGCACGCTTCAAGTGGGAGATGAGACAGATACAGTAAAGGGGAAGATCTACAGAAAGATGTCTAGCATCCAGAACAAAACAAGCACAGCTGATCTTTTGAGAGATTCCTATTAGCTTCTTAGATCAAGCAAACTGAAAACATCATAGTTATTCAGTTTTGTCTATCATATTTTTTTAAATAAAAAAACATTGAACTAAATTGAACTATACAGACACATTTATCAAACTTTGCTCAAAATGTATTTTTACTGCAGAGATTTATTGGCTTTCAACCATCTGTAATAAGCAGAACTGCTAGTTGAATTTCATGAAAATGGTAACATTACCAATTAACATACTGTTTTTTTTTATTTTTTTACAGTGATGGAAATGACTCCATTGAATATCGTCTTTTTGGTGATTCAAACATGTTCTTGTAGCAGTTTTCTCATAATGGAGGACATACATAAAATAATTTAAGATTAAAACTTTTTGAGTATTTCATTTTCAAAGAAGTTGTGGATCAGGAAAAGATACAAAAAACTCTGGATTGTGACACAAAAGCCCTCTGCTACAATTCTGAAGCACCCAATTTTTTGTCATTTAAAAAAAAACGTTCCCACTAGTGTATTTAGTTATGAAGTTCTTAACTAAAATCCCCCAACCAAAACGTCGTAAAAAGCCATTTTTCATGTTGATCTGAAGCCTCTGTTTCTAAAATCTCCTCTAAGGGGGCGTGGCTTTTGGAGCTGATCTCCTCTCTGTCTGATTATGATAGCTCTGTGTCTCGCTAGCATAAATCTTCACCACTGCTACATAAAAACATTATGCAACATTATGTAATATCCAGCCGTATGGTTCTGATCCAGATGTCAGCTGGGACGAGGAAGTGAAGATCTTCAAAAAGTCACATTTCTAATTAACTAAAATGTCTTTAAAAATGGACACAAGCATTTTAACTCAGCTAAAACTGCATAATTTTACAATAGGAAAGCATCCAGCTGGAGTGTGACCTTAAGAATAAAATGACAGTGACAGAGCTTCTGACACTGAGTTGGTAGAAAGTTGTTTAAAAATTCCATATTAATAAAGTACATTTATGAAATATGTTAGAGAAACAAGATAAAGCATGAAACTTTTTGTCACAACTTTTTAAAAATCAGATAAAAAAATCAAACTTGGGCTGTTGGCTGAGGTCAGGGTTTGGTCTTTATTTTTTCAATAAACCAGAGATTTGCCGGAGATTTCAAATAAAACAATAAACAAAGAAAGCTAAAGGGGATTTTAGAAAATAAATGACGGCAATTATTTTAGGAGGACAGCAACAAGGGCGGAAGAGAAAGTAGAAGGCATAATGTGGAGGATGAGAGACACTTGAAAAGGAAGCAGTGAATATAAAGGTAAAAAGGACAGAAAAATATACTTGAAAATGCTTCACTGTAAGACTCACAGACAAAAGAGACAGCTGAGATATTTTCATATTTCCTCATCCCACATCATATCTGTATGAGTGGGTTTCTGTCCACGCGTTCGCTTTTTTGTTTGCATTGGAGTCACCTTCTGCATTTTCTGTGCCACATCTGTCACTCTGTTTCAGAAACAATAGGAACTCAGACGAGGTTCATCTGCCCACCGGGATCCTTTGCAGATGATAGCATGTAGGAGGATCTCATCAGCATATAGAGGGAAATTACAGCTGCTGTGATGATACGCTCTGGTAGGGAGATAAAACTGTCATTTATTTTGTCATTTCAAATGTGGTGGTGTAGCGGTAAGCACTTCTGCCTCATGGAAGAAGGCCCTGGTTCAAATCCCTCCTGGTCCTTTTCTGTGTGGAGTTTGCTCCGGCTTCCTCCCACACTGTCCAAAGTCATACTTCATGGGTTAATTAATTATTCTGAATTAATTTCATTTGAGTGTGCTTGGTTCACCCAACAGTAGCTGGGATAGGCTCCAGCAACCATGTGACCCTGAAAGGTATTCAGAAAAATGATGTATGGATGGCATTTCAAATGGACATCCATTTTTTAAGTTTGAGAGGTATTTTAAATTCCAGCATAGTGTTCCCTCATTTATCGGAGGACTTATGTGTTAAAAATAACCTGCTAAGTAGACAGCTTTATTTTTATCAATACCAATAGATGATTTCAGACAGTAAAACCCCCTCACTACAGGGTTCTCATTCATCCAGGCGGCGTAGTCTTGAGGATGAGTCATAGCAAATGGACTTAAAAAAAGAAAGAAAATGTTTAAGTCCAGTCGCTATGACTCAACCGCAAGACCCTCACTACACACTTTACACAATATTCTCAGACATGCATTCCCTTTTTCCACACTTTTCTCTAGTTTAAACACTCAAAGTTTAAAACTTTTGAAAATGAAATGAAATTTTGCTCAGAGTTTGACCAACACATTTTTTAAAAGTCGTTTCAAACAAAGTTCACTGTTTCATTTGGAGTGTGGCAGACTGAGACTCAAATACCAGAATATATATATATGTATGTATATTTCAGTGTGCAGTGTACAAACACTACTGAGGCACAGAGGGAAAACAGTGGTGTTGAGGATGGTGTGTCCCCGCAGGGTTTAGAGAAAAGTAGATTCAGCTCAAGTGTGTACGTGTGTTTATTTGAACAGGCTGCAGGGATTGAAGGATTTTGACTCCTGCAGTAATAAGATGGCCGCTAGCCAGCAGCAAAACAGAGCATAGCTTCAGTGGGCCTTTGCAATCTCAGCTGTTGCCCAGTAGGGAACATGTAGAAAGATAGATCAAGTAACACTCCACAACTGTGTTCATGCAGTCATAAAGCTAAAACAAAAAAACGAAACAAAAACAACACACATAATGATTTGTCTTTTAGTGTGTGATGTGTCTCCAGAACACAATAACTCTTTCATGTTTTTTCTATGTTTGCACTAAATCAAATTACTTGAATTGAAATTATGCTTCTAGAGGGATTTTTTTTTAAATTCATTTTGTTGTTTTGTAATGTTAGGTTGGAGGTGTGAGAGGCTGTAAGCTAGTGGGAGAGTGGTTCAATAGAGTTCTTAGTGAAGGCGAGTGGAAGGGGGGCGGGGCTCCTCCACGCCAACAATCTCATTCACAACTCAGAGGTGAATTTTAGCTGAACTACTACCTCTCTGCAGAAACTATGTCCTAGAAAATATATCAAAAGATAATCAAGTGGACCTTTAAAAGAAATGAACATGAAAATATACTTATTTTCATGGCACTGCAGAGCGGTGTAACAAGCTTCAAAGAAGTATATCACGAAAAAGAAGGTGGAGCACATTTAAGCAACTCAATCCTCCACTGTTAAAGGAAAAAGAAGCACAGCTACAGTATATAGACACTTTTCACAGTGACATCAGACAAAAGTGTGAATAGCTACTTCCTATTTACGGGTTTATAACGGCAAAGCTGACTGCTGAACGCTGTTTAGCACAATTTTACGTAACCTAACCAATTTCAACAGAAAATTGTACAATATTTATTTTATGAAAGTCCTACTGAACTGTATTTTAATTTCCTCTCTTAGATCGTTCACAAATTTAAATAAAAACGTGAATATTCATTCAATATTGGAGGTTCTATTGAAAATTTCGACCTTTCATTTGAGCAGATATTATTCTAACAGTTTATATTTTGCTTGATGTTATTCACACGTGTTTTAAGTGCGATCGAGCACAAAAACTGATGGAAATTCATGTTGGTCACATGAAATAGAGACGCACATTGCGGCATGTTGGCCGCGCGTGTTTTAACTGCGCCCAAGGCTAAATTTAGTAGTTGTAATACAAAGGATTTGTTGTTTTTAAGGGTATTTTAAGAGTTAATTGTCAAAATAGAGATGTTTACCAAGTGGCCCAGCGAATACTTTAAATGCTGCTATGAAGCCACATATTTTCAGCTTTCAAAATAAGAGCGGCCAAGACAAAAGTTCATCCCTGGCCCTACTCATTTAGAAAATGATGTGAGAATAATCATTTTCCTACAAATATTTTTGACAGTTTGACACTATTTTTATCCTTGTTTACCTTTATTATCCCGCAGAGATCAGACACAGATATGAACAACAGCAAAGGAGAGCTACGTCAGAAAATAACGCAGTAACAGTTTTTTCATTTATTGTAAGACACGCTGAAACTGTCGTTCTTTAGCTCTGTTACTAGTGATTTTGTAAACACAGAAATGTGAGCAACTCTGACTGGGCAGAAAAGATCTTCTTCAGCTCTATTTCTCATCACTGTTGTGGAAAGCTAGCGTTAGCATCCGCATATTTAGAAAAAGAAAATCTGAATTACATTTAGAATCAAACAAGCAGCATTCAGTGAAGTACCTGTAACCTTCGTCTAACTATGACCGGATTATCAGAGAGAAATAATCCACGACTCGTTTAATATCATTCATATGATTTTGGGGAAGCAGCTGTGGAGCATTCTGCAGGAGGTATAGTGACATTTGATCTAACCAAACCAGGTAGAACATTTATAAAATAAATATTGTACAAGTTTCGGTTACAAGTGGTTAGTCACGTGAAAAGCGTCTGTTCTGTCACTGCTGTGGTGTCTGAAGACTGTCGCAGACCTTCAAGACTTCTCGAAACAAGATAATACTGAGTCTCCTTTAGGCCAAATAAGAGAAACTCTTATTTATTTTTACTTTTTAAATAAATTAGCTGCTGTATAAACAATATTAACCATAAAAACAGGTTTGTAGCTTCAGTAATGTAGGGATTATCCATAAAAAGCTGATTAAAGCTGGTCAGTGTTGCTTTTTATTTCTCTTTTCTTGCTGGTGTTTTAAGATAAGATGTTGCATTAGAGCCCATCACAGCCAATCGCACGCTTGCAGGGAGGGAAAGTAGATAGTGGAGTGGCGTAAGGAGGACAGAGGGGGGAGTGATCTTCAGAGAGTGTGGGAGAACGGCGAGGGGATGAGGATGAAAAGGCGTAAGAGCGTGGGCAAAATGGAGGAGGAATGATCAGTAAAGCTGAGGATGGAGAGGAGAGGAAAATAAAAAGGAGGGAAAGGAGGAAACCGGAGTTGGTCGTGGAGCAGGGAAAATGTCAGAGTGGAAAGAATGAAGCTGTGAGAGAGGATAAGGATATTAGAGAATTAGAAAGAGATGAGTGGAGGATGAAGGCTGAGAAGAATGCAGCGGAGAGGGAGAGAGAGGAGAAAGAGGAAGCAGACTCTAAAGTGTACAGTGAATTTGTTCTGCCTCATGAAACTGACAGTTTGGGCTGAGGAAGGCTTTGGGGAGAAGTGTCTTTGTCGGTGTGCAACTCCTGCTTTTACATTTGCATGAACAGGAGTGCGTTTGGGTTTATCTACTGCATGTTGCCAGTTTTGTCCGAAAAGATCCCCCCCTTCCTTCAGAAGAGGCTGACGTGGTTTCAACATTTAGAAAAGACATTAGCTTATTTCTTTGAAAAGAGCAGCTCTCTGGAAAGAGCACGCAGAGATCTGACAGGGCCAAATACAACGGCCCCTCCTGCAGCTAAGTGCAAAACAGAGAAAAGACAAACTAATCAAAAATAAACTCTCCCCATCGCATTATTACACCTCCTTTCATCTTCAACCTGTCTTCACCAACTGCTCCTTATGCCATTTTTCAGTCTGTTACTGTCATCCATCTAGCAAAGATTTTGTAGTACAGATTTAGCTACTTAACTCCAAGTCAAAATGGTAATTCTTCACTCTTATGTTGCTTGATTAGCTAAAGATTCTTTTTGTCCATCACTCTACAAACTTTCATTTTGGTGATTGAGTTCTGAGAAAATGTTTGAACTGCACTTTAGGGAATGCATTCTATTAGCTGTTTTTTGAGAAAAATACAACTGTTCCACAAAGACTGAAGTTTTGTTTAAGTTTTAAGCATTAGTGAAATAAGCTAACATTGTTTCAATATTTAACAGAAGGGTTTAAACTATGTTTGGTGCTGTTTTTTTTAAGATATACTAGGTATGTTTTCTTAGAGTGCAAGTTAGCGTTTGGATGGAAAAGTTGGCTGCATGCAGGACTGGCACATAGGAAACCAGGTTCATTTCCCAGAATCCAATGTAGGTCCTTGGGTAAGACCCAAACTTTTTGACTCGTGGGCCACAAAGGGTTCTAAAATAAGACAGAGGGGCCGGACCAGGGGCAGAAGCGTGGCACATTTTGGTAATCCACCTCATATTAAGAGAAAGAAATAACATAAAATCTGGACAAAAACATACTTTAATTTTGCTTGGAAATTAATGTATGTATTTTCTAAAACAGAACGTTTACGGTGAGGTTCACCGTACTGCAAGAGCTGCGTCTAAATGACGGCCGCTTTCAGCGGTACTTCTATCTCTGTGAGCCAATTTGAGAACTTCCTGTCCTGCATTCGTCCCAAGAGGAAAAAAATAAGTATAAAATGAAGGAATCTTTTTTATTATTGTCGTTATCCAAATACAAAAATATTAAAATCTGATTGGTTGACATGATATGAATTGTATATATAATATTAAGTTTTATGTAGGTGCTACAGAAAGGTACTATAGGAGGTTCACCTGCTGAAGACCAAACAAAATATGATGTAAAACACACAGATACAGACATGCCAGTTTAAATATAGCATATAGAGGACTGCTTAAAGGTCAGCATCATGTGCCCTTCACTGCACATTGTGCGTGTGTGTTTGACATACAGCGTGCTGAGTCAGCTCTTAAAACAGCACATGATTCTTTTCCAGGACAGTGTAAACCATTTTTCAGCACATATTTTACTATGTTTGAGCTGTTTTTTCTAAGGACTGAGGGTGACACTCGCATAAACAGGCAAACATTAGTATCTGAGAGACTTCTGAATTAGCATTTTGTTTTGCGATGTATGTTAACTTCAAAATAAAGCTCACACCTGTCATTGACTAAAATAGGTTAATTACAAATTTGCAGGTTTGATTGTAACTCATTAAGATTATTTGATAAATGTTGGCTTTCCTTTAAATTAGGACTGTGTAGTTTTCTAGCACAACATAACACAGTGAGGGAACATTGCTCGTCTTGATTTTCCTGCACAAATTTTAAGCTTTCTTTTATTTACTTGTCGTGTTGGATTAAAACTCAAGGAGCCGTTTTCTAAAACCAAAACCTAATTTGCGTTATAAAACCGCCACGCTCCTGCTTTCGGGCTGCATCTGCGCATGTGTCTGTGTAACACTGCAGCTTTGCAGCTGCATGCACTCGTGCTTGCACTTTCACCACGCGAAGATGAATGAGCTGATGCAATCAGACACAAGCAAAGCACACGTCAAAAATTCTGAAACAGCAAATGTGAATAAACCAAGAAGTTTGCTCTCTTTAATCAGATCTGACAGAGCATGCTCACTCTGCAGCAGAATTAACCACCTGCTCTGAAAGACTGCAGCTCAAAGGAAGAAATCAGCTGCAGTATTTTAAGCCTCCCCATTTACTGGATTTTTGCCTTCATCTTTGCTCTTATACTAACAAGAAAATATGTAATGTTTCCACATTTTCAAAAAAGTAGTAGAAAAATCTCCATCCCTGATATATTCTCTCCAGCAGAATGCAGCTCTGCTGCCAGGAATTGGAGTAGATGTTAAATGCAAATCAGCTGCTTTTTGTCAGACCAAAGCATATGTTTGTCTCAGTTAGAAATGAACTGTCCAATAGAGACACAATCACTGGACAGCATTTGGCTGGATAGCACTACTGATACACTAACGCAGTGTAACTGATCCTCCCCAGACGTACAACAACTTTGGTTTTAGCTCATGAATTGCAGCAAATGTTGAACATTAACTTTAAACTAGAGTCAGTTATATTCCTCCTTGATCTCCCTAAAAGAACAAATTAAGAATATAACATAGAGTAAATTATTTAAGTTCCAAACCTTTTGTGCAAGAAAAAACATTCAGCTTTCCAATTATTCCCCAACAATGCATGGATGGCTAAAAATAATAACTGAGCACGAGGCCTTTAGACCACCAAATTTGTCTAGGAGACTCCATAACTGATAACTTTTTAAATATATGGAAGCCTTTTTTTGAACTATGTAAGTATTGATGTGTCCGCTATTATTTATAGAAGTTTTCTATTAACTATGACTGTCAGTTTTGATGTGATAATGACTTAGATGACGGTCATATATGTAAAAATGTCACCGCACTGTAGCATTTGTGATTGGGCAGCAGCGGTCACTTTCTTGCATGCTGTGCGGAAGAAGCCAAGATTTTAAGAAAAAGTTCAAATTGAGCGGCGACCGGACAATTTTTTGACCATGGGCAGTGGACCCCCAGGTACAGTTGGAGGTTGTGAGGTGGCAGTCGGGTGGCAGTCCAGTGGCAGTCTGGTGGCAGTCAAGTAGCAGTCCAGTGGCAGTCTGGTGGCAGTCAAGTAGCAGTCGAGTGGCAGTCAAGTAGCAGTCCAGTGGCAGTCTGATGGCAGTCAAGTGGCAGTCTGATGGCAGTCAAGTAGCAGTCCAGTGGCAGTCCGGTGGCAGTCCGGTGGCAATAAGGCAGCAACGCAATAATTGATTGGTGGGAGGGTCTCCAAGGTCCCCAAAATCGTCTGATGATTGGCCGATTTCAGATGTGATAATGACTTTGTGCTATTTATTAATTAATGTGTTAATCTATTTTTTCTTTTGTTTATCTGTAAATAGCTTTACTTATTGCTGTTCTTTGGTTCTGTCCAGTATATTATAGTCTTGTCTTTTGATTGTACTTATCTTGTTTTTATTAAAATGAATAAATATAAAGTAAATGTATTTTTTTAAGTTAACTGTAAAAAAAATGATTTAAACACTAACATCCTTCTATAGATTCTTTGTCATTTAACTGTTTTTTTTACAACTGTACCTGTTAATGGTTTTTCTTTCTTTTTGATTAGTATCATTTGATGTTTCCTCCCTTCTTTGTTCTCATCTTCATGGATTTTTTAAAAACAATTTTTTTTAATCTAATAGTATTTGAAAACGACTTTACTATTCTGCCGGAGTGTGGGATGATATGAAGAGTCTGCAGAGGCAACACAATCACCACATGGTGATTATTTGTCATCTCTGAGCTGTGATGACACGCTGCCTGTCTGTGGCTGCAGCTTAGATGGGCATTGATTAGGTGTCACTGTCAATCCTCTGCAGCCATCAGTCTCACATTTTACACAGAGGCCCACAGAAAGCTTTATAGAAAGTGCTGAGCCACTGCTTTGAAGGCAACTGTTGGCTGGAGGAAAGCAGAATGACAGAGAGAATAGTGGAGAAGGATTCATTAAAAAGTATATTTTTTTAAATGAGGCAGCTTCTGCTTCTTGATTTTATTCTCTAAATGTCTTTAAACTACCTAAACTGTTCCAAAGTGTCTTTATTAGATTTTCTTAAAAGAAAAATAACAAGCAGCTGTTTGCAAATCAGTGGCCTGCAGCTATCAATGCATCACCGAGATGAGTCTTCATGGAATATTTCACAGTTCACTGGAGAATAAAGGAGGGTAACATTCGCTGGTTTGAAGAGCAATAAACAAATACGCTGACTGCAGATGAAAAGGTATACAATCTCCATGAGATTCTTTTACTTTCAGGCTGATAAAAAGATTTATTTGTCCTTAAATTCCCTATAGTAAGAAAAAGAGGATGGGATTTTATAGAAAGAATGTGAAAGTAGACTTCACTGAGGTCATGAAATAAAAATGACAGTAATGGTAAAGCTGCAAAGTAAAAATAAAAATAAAAAATCTGCTCCCAAAGGAAAAAAAAAATTAAAATAAACTGAAATGAATTTTTTGTTTTGGATAATTTGAAGATGTTCTTCTTTATGAGATCGGAGGACATGACAAATTAAGCTAAAATCTGTATTTATTTATTCAAATGCCAGAGCAGATGAAAAAATGCAGTTTGAAAAAACCCTTATTTTTAACGTAAAAATCTGCTGGGCGGGCCACAAGCTCCCTACTCTGAGCTCTTAGCAACAGGGAGGGGAAGAGGGGCGGGGTTGCTACATGCAAAACTCTGCCAGCCACAATTCAGATCAAAAAGATGATAGTAGTGTGTCTTTAAACTATGACAATTTCTTTAATAAAAAAAGAAAGGTTCCCAGTAATGTTTAATTATGATTATGAATATTTTAACCAAAGTCCCACAACCTAAATGTCTTAAAAGTCATTTTTCATATTGATCTAAAGCAGGGGTAGGGAACCCTGGTCCCCGAGAGCCACCTTCCTGCATGTTTTCCAATATACCCTGTTCTGGCATGTTCTTATTGGCTGGACACACCTGGACCAGGGTAATTAGTCATGAGTAGGGACTCAAACAGTTACCTGGTTCAGGTGTGTCCAGCCAATAAGAACATGCCAGAACAGGGTATATTGGAAAGCATGCAGGAAGGTGGCTCTCGAGGACCAGGGTTCCCTACCCCTGATCTAAAGCCTCTGTTTCCAAAATCTCTTCTGAGGGGGCGTGGCTTTTGGATCTGAGCTGAGTAGCTCCACTTGTGATCCCCCCTGTCTGATTATGATAGCTCTTTGTCTTACTAGCGTAAATCTTCACCGCTGATACATTAAAACCTCAAGCAACATCGGTAATGTCCAGCTGTATCGTCTTAAGCCGGATGTCACCTCGGATGAGGAAGTGAAGATCTTCACGGACAGAACTTCCTCCAAAATCCTGATTCTTTCTCCTTCCAGTTCACCAAAGACTCTTTTAGCTAATTCTCCAATGTTTATTGACTGTGATCAATACATTCAATCATTGGTTTCTCAGAGTTCTTGATAAAATAATCAAAGCTAACATCAAAATGCTCTTTCATTGATTTACAATCCTTTCCAACTGCGGTCAAATGAGCCGCCGTTCACATTTCCGTGGTCACATCAAGAAGCTCCGTGGAGTCTGGTGGAGATTTTCCAGCGTTCTCAGTCCTGCTACCGTAAGTATTGGATGAAACTCACACCAAAAATCCAGTGATGCTGATTTGACCACAGAAATGTGAACGGCGGCTCATTTGACTGCAGTCAATGTGAAGATACCATCTTCTCTTCTCCAGAACCTGAACTAGACACTAGGAACAGATGAGGGTTTAGTGCATGTGCAGCAGAGCTGTTGATGGAAAGAAGATCATTCATTCAAACAGAGTCTGTCCAAGACAGTTTGATGGACAGAGATTTGAAAGGAGAAATACTCGGAAATGCAAAAACAAAATTTCTTTTTACATTTATTTTCCCTCATAAGAAAAAATATCACACATATATGTTAATTTTAAAAACATGATTTTCATCGGAGGGGGACTTTAGAGAGCGAATATTTACCAAAGAAACTCAAACATCTCCGTTACCTTAATGCTGACAAAGAAATGTGTAATAAACCATACAAATATAAGTGTAAAACAAGCTAGAAGGTGACAGCAACAGATCACTTCTAACTGAATCAATACGACCCATTTATAAAAACCAAAAGTAAAATTCTCTCTCTGTGCAGCTACTATGGTGGGATACTTTATAGTTGCATATGGTAAATTACCCATAAAAATGCAATTTTTAAGTTTTTTTATGTCACTTTATTAACTTCCAATAGGTAAAGAAAACATTGGAAAAAGACAAATGTTTCTGTCAAATCAAAAGTCATCACATTTGCAATCACCCAGCATTGCATTCCACTGCGCTCCAGTTTCACATCATCCCTCAGGACAAGTCTTCGACCTGGAAAAAGTATTGCCTTTCAACAGCCCCACACACAAACACACACACACACGCAAACACACACGCACACCACAGTGCGCCAACAAACTGTGTTTATTATGACTCAAGAAAACAGATTGGTCAGTTGCAGACTGCAGTTCACTCCCACTGGACAGAGAAAGCCTCTTCTGTAATCTGATTTGCTTAAGTGCTCTGTGGGTGTTTTCATTTTTGACTGCTTATATTCCTATTTGTGTGTTTATGTGAGTTTGAATACTCAAAAGTAACATTGCGTTTTTCTGTCCTGAACAGTGCTGTTCTCTTTATTTTGCATTTCCTGTTACAGTGGTTCACTTTTTTGATCAATAGTTGAAGGATTTATTTTCTCATATTTTTTTGGCTTTTGCTTAAAATAAAAATGTCCCGAACCACAGTTTAGTTAGTATCATTTTCAAATGTGACATTATAAGAGCACCTGCTCTTCAGAACGCTGTCGATTTTCCTCTCATATTAGCATGATGAGGGTCAGTGGCTACATCATACATGGCTACACTCATGTGAAGGCAGATCCTGACAGGAAGTCTTTGTGTCCTATCGTATAATAGAAATGGAACATGTTGTAGGTTAGAGGGAGAGATGAAGTATTAAGGAATAAAAATGAAAGAAGCTGATATCAGAGGGAGGTCATAATAGAAAGAGAATAAAAGGAGGCAGGGAGAAAGGGAGAGAGCAGCAGTTGAATTCTAACCACAGAGCTGCCGGTTGCAGCTGGATTATTCTAGTTTCACACTTAAAATCACACACACAAACACACAAGTTGTTTCTTTTTCCTCTGATGATCTCACAGTATGTCACAGGACTTTCCTTGGAACCATGCTGACCTAATTCATTCCCACTTACATGAACAGGAAACAGAAGTCAACTTTCAACCAACAGAGACAATCATGTTACAATTGATAAAAAGTTAGCTTTAATTTACTGTGATAAAATGTAAACTACTTGAACACCAATCATTTTAATTAGCCTCAAAAAGCTCATATTCATAATGATATTTTTTAAGACATGCAGTTTAATGTGATGACCTGCACGCTTTAGGGTCACGTTTCTCCAGTTTGGTTGACATGATTAATGCAGGGATGTGAAATGTTTTGCTGCTTCAAATTAAACTATTTTCTCTGAGCTCCTGAATCAAGTAAGTTTTTATTTTTTCTTGAGTGCAAAGTAAACATACATTTTAAAGGGAAAAAAACAACTTATTGAGCCCACTGAACTTTTTTTTAATTAAACATAGACTCATGGTTATGCTGTTATTTTTTAAACAGACAAAGCTGTTTTTTTCAGCAGGCTCCTGGTCAGCTAGGACACAAATTTATTTGAGGTTGCAGCTTTTTTAAATGGTAAAAGGTAAATGGGGTGTACTTGTAAAGTGCTTCTCTACCTTCCTTGAAGACCCAAAGCACTTTACAGTCACATTCACACACGGATGCTGAACACTGGCGCCAACCTTCCACCAGAGGGAACAGGGGGTTCAGTGTGTCGCTCAAGGACACTCCGACATAGAAAATCCAGTTTCATACTGCCTTTTGCTCACAAATCTGTCCTTTAAAACTCAATGTAAATAAAACAAGATCTACAGATCCATTTATAGCTAGCAAAAATAATAAACTGCATCCACTGCTACCTTGTGTTTCCGGATTTTGAGAACGAGTACATCAGAAAAGACAATTCTTTAGGTAAGTGCAAGACACCCATACATTTTTCAGGGTAAATCCAAAGACATTCAATGCAGCTGGATCCTATAGCGCCCCCTTGTGGAGCATTGGACTCATTACCATAAAGTTGCCGGACCACAATGCTTTAGAACTTATTCTGGCAAAAAGAAAACCAAATCAAAATGAGGTCATTTCTTAGGGTTGGTTGTAAAAGTTGTTATCTGAGAACTCCACATAATTAGACTTGTGTACTTAAACATAAAAGCTACTTATTTAGCCTCCCAGAAAAAAACACACAAGGGCTTTCTATTTAATTGCTGCATCCATCAATTTCCATGTTGTATGACAAATGGGTTGTTGTTAAAGAGGTCGGGTGCACACTCATTAACACGTTTCTCTGTGCAGATTTTGGTACCTCTCTGCTTTCCTTGCAACACTCACTTTGTCATGGTGCGGTCAATTTTTTAACCTTTGTATTTGCTCCTACCAAGTTCTCTTTCAGCCATCCATCACTTTCCTCTCCCCGTGGGGGTTCTAGCTCACTCTTTCATGTTGAATGGGAGAGGTAAAATTTGTCATGGAGCCAATAACTGTGTGGGCGTGCGTTTCTGTGCATGCAGGCATGTTTTGTTGTTTACATGTCTCGCATGGGTGCCGAATCATCTCTGCATCTTCTTGCTTTCTTGTGCGAAGATTTTAACTGCAGAGATTTGTCACTGTGTTCACAATGAGATGAAGGCACCATGTGTTCACTGGTGGCGATGAGCCATCAACGGAGACTATGTACATATATAGGGACACGACACATAATCACAGGAATACACACAAGTTTGTTCACAATGCTATTAGTCATCTCATCTCCCACTGAGCAGAGCAGATGAACAACATGCTTCTGACAGAACTAATTCAGCGACCCACGCCTGCATTATGCAAAGGAAGGCTTTAGTCTAAAACGGTTTAGATATCCTATGACTCTTATTTTTTTGTATTTTAATTTTTCAATGCTGAGATATATATATATATATATCGCTGTTTCCTAAATACATTTAAGCAAAAATAATTTGTACCTGAAACTGGAGTTGAATGTAATTTGACAACTTCTTGTCCACACCGTTTTATTTAACTGCAGTCAAGCTGTAGTTGGGTTCACATTAAAAAGTTCATCACATGGAAAATTTCCTTTTTCAACTTCATTTAATAACTGAAAAGCAAACACTTCTCACTTCGGTGAAAGTTCATAAAATTAAAACATTCAAAAATATCTTTTTTGTTCCCTTTTTTGCACTCCTGAACAGACTCCCCAGCCTTGAATCGTATAGCCTGGAAGTGAAAGGCTAAAACCTCAAAGAGGAAACAAATGTGTTTCATGTGTGCTAGGTCTTGGTGATAGCCTTTTAATTATGTAAGAAATCACTTTAGTGAAGTTTTCTGTGTGTTTGAAGCAAACGAAAGGCTAATTCCAGAAGTTCCCCATGAACACGACCAGCGGGAAAGCTAAAGAGCACAGATGCAGAGAGATGAAAAGACGATGGAGAAAGGTCCAATCGGTGAAGTTAAAGTGACGGCGGCACGCTGCAGTGGAGGGAAATTAATTCTGTAAAGTAACAGTCTCAAGAAATATAGAAACTTAAAAAAAACAATCCTCCCTGCAAACAGCAGCAGAATGGAGCAGTCAGCTGGTCATCATTTACTCTCTATCACAACCTTTGACAAATTAGCTCACTTTGTCAGATTAGTGTTTGGTTTCACAGCTGACTCAGCATCAAAGTCATTCCCTTGATTTCTCTTCCCTTCATTTCTGCAGGTTTCAGATCTGCCTTCAGCAGCAGCTCGCTGTGAGGTTGACAAAACCTGAACCTTTCATCCATGTGAGATGTGGAGGAGGAAGATGTTGTGATGTCAACACTGATTGGTAAAAATACTTGCAGTCCAAAAATATGATTTTTTTTCAAATGTATTTTCTTCAGAATAATACAGAACTGCTGGGAGATTGAAAACAAATGAAGAATTAAAAAGGATGGCATTAGTTACTATTTGTCAATTGCACTGATGTAAGACCATTTCCTCTGATTTTAAACAGGAGATTAAAACCAACAACAACTAAAGTCTTTGTCACAACTGCTCCTACAGGTGGATATGCTGTTTTTGCAGGCGAAAACTGGTCCATATGAAACCTTAAGACCACTCTGTGAATCCATGGAACATCAGTGAAGAAAAAAGTTTTGTGGCCCTCACAAGAAAACGTTTGGGGACCATGGTCTTAACTGTCGGAATGAAAATGTGTTGATTTAGGAAGATGCAGGAATTATTTTTATTACTGAATTACCAAAAATGGCACCAAATTGGAACCAAAACCAAAGAGCCGCTTTGGCACCGGAACCAAATAAAACCCAATCGAAGCCCAACCCTAGGTATAAAGGGTTTTGTTGGGACGTCCAAATCTACAATTCTAAAATCCAATGCCTTGGAAATTCCCCAGAATTCTCTGCAAATAAACTAGTGTACATCAGTGCTCATTAGATTGACAAATATAGACCACAATGTATTTCATCTGGATGTTTATTATTTTTTTTTATAACTTATTCAAGTTTTCATCATCAGAGCATAGTAAATTTATAAAAAGACTTTGTAAAATGTTCATATTTATTAGGTTTTTGCCTTTGCTTATGGATGAAAACATATTTGGGGTTTAAAAGGAAAAAAGTGAATATGTATTTTAATTAAAATTCAGGACACTGGATAGTCCTGCTCAATAGTCTTTAAGGGGTTGAGGGGTCATAGAAGAATGTGAACATTGTTGTTGTCATCCAACAGCCCCATGAACCCAAAAGGGATGAAGTGTGTTCAGAAGAATGGATTTACATACAAAGATAAATATGAATACTCTGTACATGGATTTTCCCCGCCTGCTTGCACTGTAAAGTGGCGCACTGACCGAGATTTCCATGCCATCTTCACCTGTGCTTGGCTGTGTCACATCTTGGTAGCTTTTCCAAGCAGCATGCACAAAGGTTTTGACAGCTGACTGGCAGCAAGACCACAAACATTCGTCATAGTAACCATGAGGCTGCTGTTGGTTGTTACTCTGACAGGAAAATTTGAAGAAGCTATTAAAGGTTTTCATCCCCAATTATTTTTTTTTTTAATGAGGATTTCAGAATAATGAAATGAGTGGAAAAATAAGAAGAAAGAAAGAAATGCGAATGAATGAAAGAGCTGAGAAAAAGAGCAGCGTGTGGAGCGGCTGTCGTTTATCAGCTCTGGTTCCTTTTTGTCATCCAGACATGCAGCAAGGAAATGAAAAAAAGTGTGAATCAATGTTCCCTCTGTCTGTCACGAACGTAGAAAACACCTTCCCTTCACCATTCACATGCACCCACACTCTGAAACTGTCTTCAAAGTGCACAATTGGAGAATTAGAATAGAAAAACCAAAGTGTGACCAAAAAAAGTGTTTTCCTCGTGTGACTCATTCACCCTTTTCACTCATAAATCAGTGAGTCATGACCGTGTAAGCATTTTTCTGTCTTAATGCAAAGACATGTCAAATCAATATTAGAACCCTCTACCTCCCTCCAAAAGACAAGAGCTTACAAAGGATTATTCAACTCGTTGCTCTGTTTTTTGTATTTTTTTCAGATAAATTGAGTGTGCGAGAAAGATAGCATGAACAAGAAAGGCGAATCAATGCAAGCGTTGTTGATAAAAAGACATGAAACCCTGGGAGCAGAAAGAGCTGCGGGGGCAGAGGCTCAGCTTTGTACTTGTGTTCATTTACCCACTCAGATTCAGATGTTACCGTGTTTTCTGCTGACCCAGCTCAAGTTCTGCTTCAGTAGAATCTGTTTTTTGTGAACAGTACTCCCTAACCCCTAGTACCCTGAAGTTTAACTCAATTCAAACACATACTCCCTCATTTTTTTTTTAAACACCAAAACAAAAAATAAATGAATAGGAACCTTTAAAGAAGATTATTTAGCAAATCATTATGTTCTTATTATGAAATCTTGGATCATACAAATTTTATTAATGATAAATCATTCAAAAGTAATGCCTTGTGGTCTATATATTCATCAATCACTGATGCGCTCTAGTCTTATTGCAGAAACTTCTGGGAAATATTTGAGGCATTTTGGAAATCAAGCACATGTAGTTTTTATGTATTTGATGTGTAAAATTGTCAACTTTGGTGTAGAAAATATCCACTAAATCTCATTGTACGTCAGATGCTTTGGTTCTGGTTATCACAACAGAAATGCTCACGATTCAAGCTTCTGTTTTACAGATTTCTATTGGATGAAGACCTAAAGGACGTATCACCACAGTCAAACAGGGAGGGGGTTCATCAGCGATCACTACCGAACATTTAGTGTTAGGTAGGCCTGTGATTGCTCATTTTTTTGTCTTAAAACTGATACATATTTAGGGATGGATATTGTTTGGGTTTTTTCTGACACTGGTTCCAGTTTGTGACTTTTGAAAGGGTGGCTGTTTTTCCTAATGATGTTGGAATAGGCGGTTGCCTAGGCACCATCTCCTGCTGGAGGGGGCGCCAAATCACAATGATTATACTGTATATATATATATATCCTTTTTTTCCCGCACCACTCATTTCATGTAAAAAACAAAAAAAAAAGTAATAATTAAGAAACGTAAATAAAAAAACTCAAAGTTTGATATAATTAATAACTGCAGTGCAGCTCCATCCCTTCCTGTCACTGCTGCAGTCTAAGCTGGGTTGGAGGGAGGAGAGGGGCGCGCTGGGTTGCCGCTGTTAGTGCACACCCAGTTAGTGCTTCTTTAAATCTTCAAGGATGAAAAAAGGAAGAGGAGCAAACATAGATTCAAAGCAGAGGTTTGTCTGTTTTACTTGTACAAAATTGCTTGCATATTCACACCTCCTCCCTGCATTCTGGTTGAAAAAGACGAATTCAACTAGCAATCTCATGTTTTTGTTTCAACACCTTTACATTTCGAATGCCCCTACTTTCCTCTTGAATTTTGGCTAATCAGTCACACAGTCACTTAGCGTGTTTGCTTTCTAAACAAAAAGTTACCCATTTTGAGCCCTTGCTAGAATGTTGGAATTTCAGACCATGCAGGGGGCGAAAAATTTGAATTCATGCAGTCCAGGGCCAGGTCTGTTAACTCAACTGTTCGTTTCTCTCAGTCTCCATCAACTTCACCATGCGGATAATAAATTAATCTAGCAAAATTATTGCTATTTGCAATGTAGGAATATGATTTTTATTTTATCAATACATATGAATAAATCTTAATTATATGTAACCCAGTTTTTTGATGCACACTGCTGCCTGACGGCACCACTGCTCTGCTCTGCATCATGTTTGTGTGTCAATGCTCTGTAAAAGAGACACCAGGCGGCGGTTCTGATCCGTGGTAGACCTTGCAGCCCTTTATTTTCTTGCCGTCAACATGATAGGAACTGATCAGAGGCAAACAGTCCAGTGGACAAGATCTGCTGCAGCAATACTCTCTGTTTGAGTCCCACGATCTGACTTCCAAAATGGTGGAGTGGGCGTTCACACAGGCACTGTGGCGTCACGTGGAAGGGGTCCATAGTCCACTAATAGTGAGGGAATTTGAATACAACTGCTGTGAATAAACTGGCAACGTAAAGCTCCATTCTCCAAATTTTGTTAACACCTACAGCACCTTCGACAAGAAAAAGCTATCTAACTGAAGGGATACTGTCTATCTATGCTAACAGACGCTTTTTGTCTGCCATTATTCATGATGCACAAAACTGCACTTTTGGGGTTCAGAGAAAAAGAAATGTGCAAATTATTAAAATGTCAAAAAAATGTAACCCCTTAAAATACCAGTTACAATTTAGCTAAATTTTACTGTAGACACAAGTGTTTCAGAGTTGTTACTAAAGCTACTAGAGGTACTACAGCTACTAGAGATGCAAATATTGAGCTGCAAGTGTTTCAGACTTCAGACTTAAACACGAGTGTTTCAGGGTTGTACTAGAGCTACTAGAGGTCCTAAAGCTACTAGAGTTACTAGAGCTACTAGAGGTCCTAAAGCTACTCGAGTTACTTCAGCTACTAGAGGTACTAAAGGTACTGGAGGTACTAAAGCTACTAGAGGTACTAGAGGACCTAAAGCTTCTAGAGCTCTTTGAGGTACTAGAGCTACTAGAGGTACTAAAGCTACTAGAGGTACTAGAACTATGGGTTGTACTAGAGCTACTAGAGGTACTACAGCTACTAGAGGTACTAGAACTATGGGTTGTACTAGAGCTACTAGAGTTACTTCAGCTACTAGAGGTACTAAAGGTACTAGAGGTA
This sequence comes from Oryzias melastigma, assembly GCF_002922805.2. NCBI lineage: Eukaryota > Metazoa > Chordata > Actinopteri > Beloniformes > Adrianichthyidae > Oryzias > Oryzias melastigma. Next base: position 1,914,689 of record NC_050518.1, read on the forward strand.
CTAGAGCTACTAGAGGTACTAGAGGTCCTAAAGCTTCTAGAGCTCTTTGAGGTACTAGAGCTACTAGATGTACTAAAGCTACTAGAGGTACTAGAACTATGGGTTGTACTAGAGCTACTAGAGGTCCTAAAGCTTCTAGAGATATTTGAGGTACTAGAGGTACTAGAGGTCCTAAAGCTTCTAGAGCTCTTTGAGGTACTAGAGGTACTAGAGGTACTAGTCCTACTAGTTTGTGTGCTCTTCAAAAATGTCAGAAAAAAACACGCTTCACGTTTAATTCTGCTTGTTACATTTACTGTAAATCATGCACATTTTTCAATTATTGATTATTCAAAATTCATA
>NC_050518.1:1915077-1918352 GCF_002922805.2 Oryzias melastigma
CTATGGGTTGTACTAGAGCTACTAGAGGTCCTAAAGCTTCTAGAGATATTTGAGGTACTAGAGGTCCTAAAGCTTCTAGAGATATTTGAGGTACTAGAGGTACTAGAGGTCCTAAAGCTACTAGAGCTATTTGAGGTACTAGAGCTACTAGAGGTACTAGTCCTACTAGTTTGTGTGCTCTTCAAAAATGTCAGAAAAAAACACGCTTCACGTTTAGTTCTGCTTGTTACATTTACTGTAAATCATGCACATTTTTCAATTATTGATTATTCAAAATTCATAAAACAAATCAGAATCGTTTATGGATCATAACTGATTCATCTAAAAATCGATTCCATTATTTGTGACTATGCTGTTTCCTGTGACTTTTACCTGGACAACATAAGTCCCAGGACATGTTTGTAGAGACTGGAAGTTAGAAAATCTATGTATTTTTTTAGGCACAAGTATAGTAGCCTAGTTATTATCTGAAGAGTTTTCACCTTCTGCTGCATTCTTTTCACAACCCAACCACCAACATAAGTGCCTCTCAAAGTTATGAAATCTGAAATTAAACATAAGCGTCATGTTTGTGTGAATACTTCAAAAGTTTGTGCACTGATTAGTCAAAAAAAAATCAGGGGAAATAAATGTTACATATGGGAAAAAACATTGATAATGAAACTAAGAAAAATATATAAAATGAATTAATATATATAGCAAGAAGACACTGAAAACTGATGTACTTAAAAAAAAAGGAAAAATAAGTTGCCAACAATGACCAAGAAGGAAGTCAAAGATCCATAAAAACTAACGAAAATAATCCTGAACAAAAGTAAATGGATTTACTACTATCTAAATGAGATGTGTTTTATAGAGTTCATTTGATAAAGAGGCACAACAGGAAGGAGAAGCGCAAATGTCAATGTCTTCCTCTTTTTTTTAAAATAATCTTTATATTTGCCAATAGTATTATTTATAGAATTCAATTGATATGCTTTTTGATAGTAATAAAACTGTATACCTTTTTAGACCAATAACTCGTTTTTGAAGCATTACTTTTTCCAGTCATACAGAGAAAAGGTTTGCTCTTTCCCTGAAGAACTAAAAATACTCTGACCATGTTCATACTACGTGCTGTTTTTTAATCTTTACGATAGAAAACACACCAAACCATGAATGAGGAGACCTAAAAAATCTTGTTTTATTTAAATCTTCAGTTATAGAAAAAAATAGCCCAATTTATTATTTTTTTTTAAGCACAAATGAATAAAATGTTTCCCCCTCAGGATTGTCCTCAACTCCTTTGGATCTAAACATGGTCAGAGTGATTCCGTGTTTCAGCGGGAGTCTCTCTTGGTTGCACCATGGGCCTCCTTATCAGCTGTGCAGCTCATGGGAGGGAGCAGCTCTCATCACTGACCCAGTTTAAAGCAACATGGTGGAAATAGTCATGAAAGTAGGACACGAGACGAGTCAAAGTTTGCAGAACCGCATGCAGGTGAATTCACGGACACACACCTCTCTGGAGATCGGCTGTTTCCTGTATTGATCCGTCTGTCCGGTTTGCCTCACATCAAGACTTTGTGTCAAACGAACTAAACAAACAATTACCTGTGAGAGATCATAAACTAGCTGCATTTCTTTTGTGCACACCTGTTTATTCCCACTGGGGGCAGTGTGGAAGTATTTGATGTTGAGGCTAACATAAAGAAGTGCCACTTGACGGCCTCTGGGGAGGCTATTCAGATTGCACTTGAAAATAACACCATTACTGCTGACTGCAGGCGGGCGGGGGGTGCACATTAAATGGAGACACAAGGATGACTTTACAGTATTTAAAAAACAAACTTACTGCAAAGTTACACTAAATAATAAGGCAAATTAACAAGTACAGAAAATATGAGCAAAAAGAACAACAGTTTTTCTTCGTCCCCAAATTACTTGGAACTATTTTTAAAGATGACTTAACCTGAACTCCTGAAAAATTTAGCAATACCTTTGAAAATTCCCTCTGTGGCCATGAAGCCTAAGCATGCACACTGGCCTAGTTTACAGCCTCTGTTTATTAAATTATTATCTGTTTCACACTTTGCTCACATTTTAACTTTATGGGGAAAAAAGTGTTGCAGGAAAATTGGTAATTAATGGTAAACGTAAAGTTGCATTTTAATTCTATTATAAACATCCTCTGCACTATTTTTAAAACAGATTTACAAACTTTTCTCAGAAATGGTAATGATTGCACGACATTTTATAAATTCATTTATTTCTAAATGATTACGTGGACTAACCCATATTGTCTGTCGTCTGGTTATCATTTATGAATTTTGAAACTGCTTGAAGATGCAGGTTCAACATGTTAGGGAAAGGAAATTAAATTATATAGAGTTTGGTCAAAAATACCTGTTATATTTTCTCCAATTTGCTTCAAACACTCTAACTCACAGGTGTTAATTCCCAAATCTGCAGTCTAGTGAAGAGCAGCCTTGATTCTTCTGTTCTGAGAACCTGATGCACATTTGGTTATTTGAACTTTTTTAGCATCTAAATGATTATTTTCTTTCAGCAATAATGTTTTAAGGATGTATTCAAACTGGAAAATCAGTTACTCCACACTGAGTTTGCTAAATTTAGTTCGTATTAAGTCCTGAACCTTGTGTTTGGTCTGTGTTTAGAGTGTAAACAAAACCACATGACCAAAGATCTTTTCAGTCAGTGGCCAGAAATTAGGAGGGAGGGTCAAAGCAACAAGAGAAAGAATATTGGAAGAGCTTGTCAGGATAATTCACTTATTCAAACTTTTTTTGAATGTCTGTATCAGCGTGAAGTACACCTTTGTTTACTGCTACTTTGGTATAGTGGCTAAGAAAGTTCGCCAATAAGTGTTTATGACATGTAGATTGTCGGGAAAACAGTGTGAGAAGCAATGTGTATTTCGTTAAAAGTTGTTTAAATGAGCTTGCATTCATCCAACTACATTTTAATGAATTGTAGTGTCTTATCGTTGCTCCACAACTCTGCATACATCCCATAATATCCAGCTACGGTGGCTGTTTTGGTCCAGTTGTTCCACTCCGAGCGTGGAGCCTATTCAGACTGAGGGAACTCAGAGTAAACCGGAACTCAGTCCCATTGAAAATAAACTGAGACCACCTTGAAAAATGGGTGAGAGAACTGTTCCTGGTCCCGGACCAGGATCAGCTTATGTGTATTAGACTGAAAATTAGTTCTGGATTATCGGAGAAAACTTTAACCAAATAAAATGTGTCCATTCTGAATACACCCCGAGAACT
>NC_050518.1:1918440-1939410 GCF_002922805.2 Oryzias melastigma
AAAAAAAAAAAAAAAAAAAGCTTAAAGTTAGATTGAGAAAATATCCCCCCTGTAATATATTTGTAAAGACGCACACCTAAGGGAGCAGCTGGTGGAAACACAAAAACTGATGAAAAGGGGAAGTTACAAGTGCAAAACTGAATGTTCAGAGTGTGTCGAGAAGATTGTTTAATGCTCTAAAACAGGGCTCTCAAACTCCCGGCCTATGGGCCATTTGCGGCCCCTAATTCGATATTTTGTGGCCCCCGGCTTAATATGAAAGCTCAACGTGAAGGCCCGGTCCCACAAGATTTGACGGCCACATCACGGGTAAAAAGAAAATCTGCCACATGCGCTTAGACGCGCCAACTTTATGTTTTGTTTTACAGAACATATTTGAGTACACAGACATGAAGAAATGTTCAACAAACTTGTTCAGTAGACATAGACACTGGACGTAAAAACATATTTTTGGCACAAATGGGACATCCTGCAGACACTTACACTGTATTTAGAGTATGTTGGGGTGGGTTTTAAAGGTTGCAGGATTGGTTATCACTTCATTTACTTGATCATGTGACCTTAAGTGGTAAGTTTAATCGACTTCTGTTTAACCACAATGTCACTACAAACTCTCTGAAACTCAAGAAGAGTGTTTTTGTCTCTGAATCAGTTCTTTCTTGTTCCCGAAGAATGTTAATACCAGGCAGCAGTGGATGCAGTTTGTTTTTATCAGAACAGTTTGATGTTTGTTTGTCAGAGGAACAGTTTATGGAGCTGAAACATTTGAATCTGTTTGTGTGTATAAGTACCTGGTTTGTTTATGTCCTTTTCTACATGTACTGTAAATCTAAGACTGAAAAACCAAATTGGTTCATTTAATTTGGTAACTTTGAAATTCTGCAGCTATCTTTTTGCAGGCGTAACACATTTTTACATTTTCATTGCTTTCTTTTTAAACAAACAGAGCTCCATAGTACCAAGCTAATTAAATAAAACAGCCTAAAGGCTCCTGGAGTGTTTAAACAGCTTGGAAGAAATTCAACATCAACTGAGAAGTTCCTTGAAACTGTTTAGATAGATTCAAGAGGATCAAAAGAATCTGTTCAGATTAAATATGAGATCCGTGGACCAGCACAAGAAGAAATGCAGGTGTTGATAACTGAGTTGTTGCTCATTATCGCAACAACACAAGTTAGGAAACGAAGAATGACAGATGGAGACGCGATGAAGCAGTGGAGAAAAAGAAATGAGATTAGGTTTGGTTGAGTTGGTGTTCGACAATGGGGCGGAGATTAGAGAGGAAGAACATGAGTGAAAGGATAAAGATGATGCAGAAATAGGAGTGACAAGGGAGATAAGAGGGAAATTATAGAACACAGGATGAAATGACAGAATGCGGCTAAAATAGAAGAATTTAGAAGAGCAACTGGAACCTTTAAACTGAAATAAATGATTTAAAAGGCCTAAAATAATTTAAAGAGGATAATTTTTTTTACACATACAAACATTTCTATTAGAAACCAGCAGATCTTCATAAACTACCTGTCTAATCACTGTAACATGAACATTGTCAGAGAAAAACAACTATTTTTGCATTTACCTGATCCCAGGTGAACATATCATACTTTTCATATAAACGTAATTATGCTATCAGAAATATTTTGCGTGATTAAATCTCAACTTCTTTTGTGAATCTGGAAAACAACAATCAAGCCGTTGGAACAGAGTGAACACTTGAGTCAGTACAATAGTGTACAGGTTTAACCCCACCTGGGCAAACCTCTTAGAAAAGGAGCAGTTGAATAGATAGAGGTTACATGAAGTGACCAGAAGGAGAGGAGGTGGTTGGACAGAGGCTGGGGAATAAGCAAGAGGAAAGAAAAAAGCCACATGTGGAGCTCTTGTATTATTAAATGTCTGAAGATGTTACTCTGTGTAGCAGCGAGCCACTCGTCCATTAAGAGGGCCGACCCTTTAGCTACTCGTTATTTTTATTCCAACTTCTCTTTAAAAACAGAATCATGACTCACTCCAACCTTTTTTTTCCGTGTTTCAGGCCCTGAAGGTGCAGGTCTGCAGGTCATTTTAATTCATGAGGGGGAAGCGTTGGAATGGTATTCCTGTAATGTGCTGCTGACTCTGCTGTTATTGTTAATTACAAATTGTTAGAGCGCATGCACACAGCATAAAAAGGCATTGACAAACTCGTTTTAATGAACAAGACCAGCAGTGGCTTCCTGTTTAATGTGTTTTGCTCCAATTAGGAAATAATTGTATGCTTAAACGTATTCACACATTGACTCTCTTTAGAAACAGCTTCTAAGAAGGAAATGCTAGATTATTTTTACATATTTCTATTACTGTCAGTCGTATATTATGAATCAATGTTGTATAATAAAAAAGAGACAGTTAGACTAAAAGAGTCAAGATAATGGCTCTATAGTGACTCATCATAAACTGTGTTTAAAAAGGTGTTCTTTACCACCCAAAACTGACTATTTTGACTATTTTGAGTATTATGACTTGTATTTTACAAGCATGAGGCTTTCTTTGAGGAGTACAACTTTATTTCCCATGATTCATTGCCCTTTAACGAGGGCTGGGCGATATAACGATAGATATTATGATATAACTTTTTATCGATAGAGCAATGAGTTTATCGCATTTATTTTGAAGGGTCCAAAATTGACACTCGCCAGTAGTTAGCATTTTATCCTCTTTGGCGAATAAAAGTTAATTAGTCGCCACATGGCGAGTAAATCTGGGCCAATCACGTGGTTGATGACTCGATCAATATCGGATATTTTATTAATTCTTCTTATGATCAGAGCTTTATATTTCAATCCTATTATTCCGGATAAATATTCCACTAGAAGTCGGAATGTCATGAACAGATCACAAAATGTTATTTCTGTTCAACGCAGCAGAACAGAGCAGCAGTTTAAACAGGAGGCTAACATAAACAATTCAGTCAAGTGTTCTATTTAAGTTTTTAATGATTAAAAAAAAGTTTAACGACATATAAATTAGGGACAACACACATCTGTTTATTCAATTTGATCATGTTTTAAATATGTTACAAAAGTATCGGATCGGGACTCGGTATCAGAAAATGCACAAAATCAAATGACTCTGAATCGGATCGGGCCCAAAAAAAAAAACGTACCGGGACATCCCTAACCTCTCCACTTCTCCACTCTTCGTCTGCATGAAAGGTAAACAAACGCTCACGAGACACCATTTCCGCTAATCTTCTCGGTGTGACGTTTAGTTTCGGCTGATGAAGCCATGGAACATCTAGTGATATTTACTGGATGCCCGTCAGAACTGAAAAACAAACTGACTGGACTCATAGCAGCAACTAAAAATTTAATAAAAAGTGTTGATTTAGTGACAAGTGTTAGCATGATGCTAATGCTACACAGCTGTTTCCAGTGTAATCCATCAGTGTTATGGGAGCAGTTTAAAGTCGGGCAATATTTTCACTGATCGGACTTTTAGACGTGGCGGATAAATAGAACAAAAAATGTGTTTTTAATATAATAACAGATTTGAATCCACTGTGTATTATTAGCAGTGAGAGTTGCACAAAAACTGCAACCTTTTTTTTCTAAGCGTGTTTGACTTTGAGATTACAGTCAGATGACTACAGAGACATGTTCATGTTGAAATTACTTCTAGGCAATTGAATTTTCTTAAAAGAAATTCAGAAAAAAGCTAAAAAGGCTAAAGTATTTCTTAACGCAAATTCAAGCCGAGCCGAGATTTGTCGCTCACTCAGCATTGTTACATTTTCATCTCCACTTTACTTCAACTTTAACCAATCCACCGTGACAACGGAGCTTCACCACCGTTTCCCTTCTGACTCTTTCCCAGGAGCCCTGATTTTTTTTATTAACTCTCTTTAGCTCTCTGTCTGTTTTTCTCTGCAAACTCCACGTGAACGGTCATTTTCACTGAGTGTGCGCTCCGCGGCTGTGGTGGTGGTGGGGATTAGTGGGTCCGGAGCGGTTCATCACACGTGCAGCACGACCTGAACAGAGTATTAAAGACTTTGGGATCATTTCATTTTTAGGTATTATTGTTTACTTGAATCATTTCTGTTAGTAGAAAAACAGAGAGTTTGATGTAAGGGGCAAAAAGAAAACATACTTGACCTTAAAATACTTTTAATTCATTGTGTCGAGAAAAAAAAACATCAGAAAAAATCGAAATCTGAGTATGGAATCGTGGCTAGACTGAATGGTTACATCCTCATTCATTTTTGATGGAGATAATAATAAAAAAGTCATCCAATTGGATGTATATTTTCATTTTTTCCTCCTTGCGCTAGTCGTCAAACTGAATCACAGAGAGTTGGAAGAATAGCTGAAAATGGCCGCATTCAGACGCTGTTCCTGAAGTAGGTGGTGAAGCTCACCGTCCTGAATTCTCTGAATGATCTCATGAACCCGGACATGGAGACATGATTACTGAAGCTTTGTAGAGCTCTTCCCTTTAAGCAAACATGATCTCTCAACTTCATACAGCGTCCGTAGCGGTGTTTTTCAACCTTTTTTTAATCAAGGTGCACTTTTTCCTTGAAAAACATCCCACTCTTTAGCATGTATTGATATACAGTCCCTCCACGATTTTGTGTGCATTTTTTTTAAATAACTGAAGCAGGAGAAGTAGGAAGCGTCAGTGCAGCGCAGAAGAGCTGTCACTTTAACCCAATGCATCATGGGGGATGTAGTGCAAAATATTGTTGTTTTATTTAAGCATCGCCTGCGACATTTCTGGTATTAAAGGGTTAACTGTGAACCTGCCATTGCAGTTTGGTTCTGGTGTGGAAAGGATGTTTAAAACCGTCCCCGCCCATGTGACAGAGGGGATGCACACGCATGTTCAAGGCTTGCCTGATGTGACAGTTGCTTCTTCACATTCAACCATTTTCAGACACACACCGGCAAATTGTGCAAACAGACTGCAGAAATCATTGTGACACACACAATCACACAAACACACCCACCCCCACAAACACACACATGCCAAGCTGATTACATGCTTCACGCTCACACGTGCACATTAGAATGCTGTCTTTACAACGTTAGTCGCCTATAATTACTCACTTTCACACACACATGTATGCAGAAACCACACATGCACATGCTGGTAGGCTGACATGTGAACCCCAGTGAAGTGGATTGTTGTGACGTAGACGTCTCAAACTGATGGTGAGGATAATGGTATGTGTTTTGTGTACAAGTATGTGTGAGAGCACGGTCCTTGACTTTGTTCTAATGGATTCGTTTTGGTCATTTATCCTTAGATGTTAGTTTGTGGTTTTCTATTGTTTGCTCTGAGAGATTTTGCAGCTTCAGCTCCTTTAAAAATGATCTTCCTAGCCTCCATTAACCTGTGCCTCCCTGACTGTTGATTTGCTGTAAGTTAATTTATGGATCTCATACCATCAAGCCAACGGAGCCGAGAGCAGAACTAATGTGGAGATAACAGCAGGTATCTAAAGGATAAAGAAAGGTTAAATGATTGAGAGCAAGATGACAAACAATTTGGTTAAATAGGAAAACCATAAGTTCACTAAGCTAGTATAATGACTCTGACAGGGAAGACAGCAAATGTTAAAGGGATCAGCCTGCTCTGGGGCAGGAGCATCCCCACGGAAACCTTTGAAATCGTCCATTCTGACCTTTTGTTACGACGAGGAAAGACGTCAGTGAGAAAACAATACATTAGAAACTCTTTAACTGGCTGTAGTTTATTGGAACTGTAACCAATGACTGTATATGAGATCTGGACAGAGTGAGTTTGATGTCATTTTCAGATCTCGAAAGTAACTTACTTCCAGCTCCAAGGAAATGAAGTCAATTCAGTTGCCGTTTTGTTTTTGTAATGCATGCCGCCATGTTGGAACCAGGCGTTGTCAGTGAGCAGTGACTGGTCCATGTGGGTCTGTGTCAATGTTTCTATGGTTACCACTGGGATTCCACACCCTTACCACATGAAAGCGTGTTTGGGAAAATATCGAACGTTTAAAGTGAATGTAACAGTTTTTCATATTTATTGATTATTTACTTAAACACCCACTCCATGAAAATTGTGTTTTTAACATGTCCTTGTTGCATTTTTCTCGTGATTAAGGACATATATGAAAGAATTTAAGATTAATCCTGCACTTCTGAGTATTTCTTGATTCAGCTTGTTTTAAATTAGGAGTAGAGACAAATAATTGCTGACAAATAGATCCGTGCACGTTGTCATTTTCCTCTTCTGAGACTACAGTCACATATCAAATGCCATGTATGCTCTTCAGACAGATCAAGTAATTCTGTGCAGTGGTGTTTACAATTGGGAGGCTGCAGCTGCATTTTTACATGCTGCATGATGGCTTTGGAGGTTTTAAGAAAAAGTAGAATTTTTATGGTAACCGGACGATTTTTTAGACGTCAGTCAGTGGCTGCCTGGACACATTTGGAGGTCCCCCGGTGGCAGTCCAGTGACAGGAAGACAGCAGTGTGATAATTGACTAAAAGGAGGCTCTCCAAGGTCCCCAAAATCGTCTGATAATCAGCTGATTTCAGACTGCCACCCCCTGCCCCTGTGCTGCCGTCCCACAGCCACCAACCGATTGTTAGATCATGTATGGTAACGGTGAGGGATGTTGATCTGGGCCAAGGGCCCAGCAGTGACCACATGTCCATTTGGTGATCCCGGCCACCGTGGGTCCTAATGTGGAGACGGCATTGATGCTTTATAAAAATTGTCCTTTTATTTGGAAGGTATGTTGTCCTCAAATGTGTACATTTGCAAATTATAATGCGTTCTATAAATCTGAGTTGTAAATGACCCCTGAGCTACCTGGCGGCTGACGCCCGGTTGTACTTAATTTGGAAGCATTTACACATCATTCAGTCAGAGCTGCTGCCAGGAGTAATGATGTCTTCTCCGTCTGACTGACTGCCGCCGTCTGCATCTATGACCACACCAACGATTAGAAACATCTTTAAGATTCTGCCAACGCCATGGTGGCAGTTGTATTTGTGATCCGAGCATGAGCTGGTATCTGGCTCAAGACTGGATAGCTTAGATATTTCTCGCCATCTTTGTCTAATGTTAGGTCGGGGTTGTTGGGGGCTGGAAGCTGGTGGGGAAAAAGTGTAAACAAGGGGATGATGGGATATCAGTGGAGGCTGACATCTGTGCCTCAACTCAGTGGCAAATTTCTGATAAGCTCTTCCCGCTCTGCAGAAACTAGAAAACGAAACAGGCTTTTGGATTTTGGCTAAAAACAGCATGTTCTTGTTGTTGTTCCCATCAGGGGTTTGGCCGAGTTTTACACCGCAGGCTCTTCCTGACACAACACTGTATAATCATAATTAAAAGACTGCTGGGAACGTTTAAAAATTGAACAAAAGATGATTGGAGTGAGACTTTAAAACATGTTACGTGACAATGCAGCATATATTAAAAATGTTAGCAGAACATGCTAATAATCCAGCAATAACAATGCGACAAATGGCCTTTTTTACATGTTGTCAAGTTTCAAATTGATTACGAATCTGGTGCTAAAAGATAGAAATCAGTTAATGCTGGTATTTCTAATACACGTCTGAGTTGAAAGAACTTGAAAGATGACCGGATAAAGTCGCTGTCGTTGGCTACACACAATCTGCCGATCAAACAGTTCAAATGTTGGACGTTGAGGTCAGCAGGCACCACGTACTTTCATCAGAGCATCTGATTGGTCAGTTTATAACTTGAATAATTTGTAATATGAAAGCACAAAATAAGATAAGAACATGTTGATAAAGGTAGCAGGTTTTATTTAGACAAATATAATGACTGAGTAACAGCTGTTTATCTCTCTATAGAAGTCTATGGGATTTTGGTTTCTTGGAGCCAGCGGGTACTTCCTGTTTGGAATGCAAGTGGGGACGGCCACTCAGTCCAGTTCTCTGATACAGTCAATAATTGTAACATGGTTCCCATCGCATCACCATCGGTTTGTTAAAAATATGCAACAGAAAATAAATGTTTCTACTTAAAAGGTAGCTGTTTTGTAATTTGCTCTTCTCCAGACTTGTGTTGTGGGCTGCTAATGAAAATATTCGGCACTTACTCCACTTACTCGCTGTGGTTGGTTTCTCATCCTTGGTCTGCTTAATAGCCCATTATCACTGAACCCGAGCAGGATTCACATCATAAAAGAGACTCACCTGCTCAAACACGGAGAGTTTCAGAACAAACGGTGATTCAAGTCCAATTATTTGTCCCAAACATGAGAGATTTTTAAAGGAAAGTAAGCAGCCACATCAGTCTTGTCTAGATCAGGCTGCACTGTGAACGAGCGAGCGTCTACCCCAAAACTGGGAGGTCATAGGTTCAAATCCTGCGGTCAGGTTATGGCAAAGATGCTAGTGTTGAGGGAACAGCGGTTCCTTTTCTGAGAATGAGGATCCCTCAGGAATCAAATGTGGAGGATATGTTTTACACTGACACGCGTGACAACTGATGGGACTAAAAAATCCTTCCCAAATTGACCCGACTCAAACATTTGTGAACTGGTACAGCCCCTGTGTTTAACACGGTAACACCACAGCTGTCACTGGTGACGGACGTGCATATCAGTACAAAGCTGCTAATTCAAAGAACGTTAATGTAGGAGCTAAAGCTCCAGTATTAAAGAGTTAATACTTTTCCTGCACACTTTATCATTAACCAACACTTCAGGAGAATACAATTAATGATCTGGAATCCTTTTAGACAACTGCAAAGTCTTTCCTACACATACATACACAAATTCAAACCAATTATGACATGTCAGATGCAGCACTTTAGAAAACTGATGAAGGTCTGAATGTGACCCTGATGGAAAAATGTCCTCATTCACTCAATTGTATGTCTTGTTGTTCTGCGTGTGATACAGTGTGCAAATCTGTACCTGTAAATAACTGATTTACTAAAGTGTTAGAACTTAGAACTGAGAAAATAACAACTAAAAAACAGGAAAGAAGAAAGAAACACAAAAGTTTGCAGGACAAAAGTGTGACTGAAGCAGCAGAAGGAGGAAGCTGAACCAAGCAACATCTAACTTTTCTGTCTCAGCAGATGCTGCCGCCTTCTTACATTTTTCATTGCTCTTGCTATCTATAGATAAAAAAACTGAGTTAATTATAGATGAATCACGCTGGAGAAACCTGCATGCTTTGGTTTTCCTGTTTCTCTCCAATTCTACCACGCATCAGTACCACCTTGTCAGAAATGTCCATTTCTCTAAAAAAAGACACAAGAACCATGGATTCCTAAAAAAAAAAAAACTAAAAAAAAATACTCGTGCCTTTCCTTTATTTTTGTTTTGATGGCACCAAAGAAGGCACAGAGTTACCCAAACTGGCATTTTATATCAGAGGGTTCGGTTTGAACATGACAGTACACAATCTTTTCTCTTAAATTCTCAAATAAGTAAATAACTTTATTTAGAAACCAGTTATCAGCTAACTAATATGTGATAAAATGACATCACTCTAATAGGCAGTGGAATTCAGTTTACTGTTTTCCATTTTGTCAAACGGATTCAGGAACTCAGAAAACAGTCTGAGTCCAGGGAAACTGCCTCAGTGATTGTTCAAACATACTGTACATGATGCAAAACACTTTTTTTGTTCCTTAAAAAACTCAGTTAACCTGCAGAAGTTTGAGATAACTCTTCTCATAGACCAAGACAATTCATCATAAATGTCATATATTTGTTTTTTATTAGTTTTTGAATTATAATTTGAATTATAATATAATATGTTTTCTTCAAATATTCTAAAATTTCTCAAAAGTAAATTGAAGTATATATTTTGATATATACTTCGGGAAAAAAAATGGTAAAAATATTTTTTAGGTTTACGACAACAATATTTTTAGATTATTGAAACACCCGCCTTAAAATATTTCAGTGTAATAAAATCAAAATGACAATTAATTAGTTAAAGAGTTAGGAGTCACAGCTAAAGTGCTAAATTAATAGAGAATAAACCAAAATTTTATATTAAAACCTTCTTGTACGTAAGAATTCATGAATCCAACCTCATTTCTCCCAAGAGAATCTAACCACAGAGCCATTAAAAAAAGGGGAAAAAACATAATAATAATTTGCGTCCAAAGTCATTGGCTGGAAGTCCTCGCTAAAACTCCCCGGTTTAAGCTTTCGACCTTTTTTCCCTTTAACATACCGTAACTGCTCACGTGATCATCTGATTCACAGAGAAAAAACTGCATTTCATTGGCTTTTTCTCTGGAGGCAAACACTAAATTAGAACACTTGTTAATGCTGACTTAAAATAAATAAAAAGATTAACGTTCTCTCTCCCGTTTAATGTTCATCTTGCACACTAAACTATTAGACAGTCACGGTTTATCCACATTTAAAAGCTCATAGTTCTGAAAAATGTTTAAAATATAATTTTTTTAAAAGGGTTTCCTAAATTTAAGGAAATTTCCGCTTATGCAACCGGCAAAAGAGGCAAAATTTCCGCTTCCAGCTAGAGATTGTTTCTGGCGCCATCTTGCATGTGACCAGAGGCCCCTCCCTTTTTCTGTAGCCTTCGTTCATCAATATCTGAGTGTGTACATACATATTTCTGCCCCATAAATGCTAAATGCATAAATTCTGTTTTTATATGAAGACATCAACTCATGATCAGACTTCTCATGGTGTTCCAGATGAAACACATGAAACCATTTTCTGTCATGCAAACTAATATACTTGGACCAGTATCTGTCCTTTCTAGAAACGTTTCTTTTCTTTACCTCTTTTTCTCATTTTTTGATGTTTTTTATTAATACAATTGTTAACATTTTATTGTGAAAAAATACATATCTATGTGTACTTTCTCTTATTTTTTTAGTTTTCAAATTAAATCAATACTAAAAATCCAGAGTTTGACATATGTATGTATATATATATATATATATATATATATATATATATATATATATATATATATATATTTGTCTTCTTTAGTACTTTTTTGTTTTGATTACTTGAAATCGACAATTTCCAAAAAATAAAAAGAGACCAATAAATCCCTTCAAATGCAACTTTGTCTTCAGTCTCCTTTTGGGTTTTTATTCTCCTTTCAGCTCTAAGTCTCACCTGGATCGATATGTGGAGCTGAGAGCAGCAGACCTTCAAAAGTGTCATTGTTCCACCAGCAGAAGCACTTTGGAGGACAGAAAGGAAGCATAACTGGAAAGGATGCTTTCTTTTCTCTGTCTTTTTGTTATGTTTTTCTGGAAACCTTCACTCTTTCTTGTTTTCGCTGATTGTTCCTTTGCCAGGTCCACGTTCTTTATCTTAATGTATCCTCCTCTGTTGTGTCTTGTCAATTGTTTTTCTTTTCTCACCTCATGTATCTGAGCAGCACAGCACACTGTAATCCCACCTTTCTTTATTAGATGTTATGCCACTTTTATCTAATGATTTTAAAACAAATAGTTTATAAAAATGTATTTTTATGTAATTCAAACTTTAAAATGATCTATGTGGATTATTGCCTAAAATAAATGTTAGAAGTATCAGTTATTATCACTTGGGTGGAATGGAACCATGTTTTTGGTGGTGTTCATTCATAATAACAAAAAGTTGAAATCACTTAAAAAAACAGATGTAGGAATAGAGACAGACTCAAAATTATAAATGAGTTCTGCCGTTGGATCTTGACTGACAGGAAACATGGTCCATTAAGAGAGCTGTCAGCTGGAACAGCAGAGGTGATTCTGGAAGTGGAAACAGTTTGAGTCCACATGGAGAGTGTCAGAAGATGCTGGTTGTTCTGACTTGACTGAGACATGAAACCACAAAGTTAACGGAGCTGACAACATAAAAATGTTTAAGGAGTAATAGATCAATTTAAAAAAAAGAACAAAGTCATGAAAGCACATTTTGTTTGACTACAGACCAATTATAACACATAACTACATAAAGACAAAGATTACTCAAACCAAAGCTTTTTTTTCACTTAACTGTGATAGTAAAATGAAGTCAACAACATCCTTTCAAAATATTCTTTTAGTCGTCACTTACTGTATTTTACATCTGAATCTTTTTAAGTATATTGCTTAATCAACTCTTTACCAGAGTTCAGGCCAAACATGTTTAGGCAGATCATTTTTTTGCATTTCATTTTGATTTTCTGGAAAATAATTCTCTTTTTTTACATTTTGGTTTCTGGAACTTTGATTTGACTTCTAAAATATGTTATTTTTATTCTTTTTAATTGTCTGTTTATATAGTTTTCGTTGAGTAATTTGTTGATTTGTACTTCATAGCCACTCTCGTTAATGGCAGAATGACTAAAAGTTACTCTAGTTTTAATTTCTTTTATTTTGCATTAATTTAATTGATATATTCTCCTATCTGGGTAATATTAAAGACTGCTTTTCTGATGTGGTGGTAAAACCTCATTATTAAACATTTTATTAGTGTAGACTAACAGCAACTTTCTTTGGGTTAGTTGATATGCCTGAGTAAAAGCTACGAAGGTCAAAGTACGCCTGGTTCACATCGGACGCAGAGGCGCCGCGAAGCGATATGTGGACGGAGTGCACACGGTATCCTCCAGTTCACACCAGATACTTGTGTTTCCACGACGGTAGAGAGACGCTTCTGCTCAAATGTGGTTATTTAGACTTTTCTTTGCCATCATCAAACACCCAAAACCAAACCACTCCGTAGTCAGCCGACTACGTTGATCTGTGTCTATGTGTTAGTTTTTTTATATGTTGTGTTTTTATTTTCGTCTTTACAGTCTGTTTAGATACAAAATTATGATCATATTTGTCAATGGCGGTATTTTATTGTGAAAAATTGATTATATTTTGAAAATTGACCAGATTTACTCGTGTGTCTTGGTGTAACTTTCTGCCAGAATCTGCCACGTCTGGTGTGAACCGGGCGTAGAGGGTTATTTAAGACATACATGTGAGGGTGGAACAGATTAGTTGAAAGTGTGAGGCTAAAAAGATTGATGAGTAACAGAGTGCGTGCCATACCTCCACCAGATGCGGCGTGGGGTTGAAGCCACACAGGTTGCACACTTGACTGTGACACTGTGTGCAGGAGTTGTAGTTGGGTGGGTCGGAGCTGCCGATGTTCAGCTGGGTTTTACAGAGAGGACAGTTCACCTTGGGCTTTTCTGGCTCGGGTGCGACAGCGGGAGCAGCAGAAGGCTCCTGCTTCTGTGCTGCTTTCTGCTCGTGTGAGGGCGTTTGCTGATGCTGCTGTCCTTGTAACTGCGGCTGTTTTGCTTGTTGGCCTTTTTGATGGTGAGCAGGCGACTGCTGCTGAGTTTCTTGGTGATGGGGCGTGGTCTTCTGCTGTGGCTTCTGGACCGGTACATGTGGTCCACTCATGGCTCCTCCTGGTTGACTTGGATCATGAGGAGCTCCAGTCTGCGATGGCATCTTGGGACCGGTCATTGATGGCGGGATAGGACCTCCCATTTGCCCCTGGCTTTGTGGACCTGGAGCACTAGGACCCCCCATCCCGAAAAGCTTTTGCTGCTGTTGCTGCCTGTTGTCAGAAGCTGCATTGCTGAACACCACTTTACCTCGTGCCGGGCTTGGCTGCGTGGACGCAGTGGGCAGAGGGTCAACGTTGATCAGAGTGCTGGCCTGATTGAGTAGTGATGCCCCAAAGCCAAAAAGTTTGGTCAGGCCATCCTGGGCAGGGGGAGGAGCCTGACTCTGAGGTCGGTGGGCCGGGGAAGATCCCGCGCTCCGGGTTTGGTCATGGTGCCGTGCCATTGACTGATGCATTGGGGAGCCACGGCCCAATTCAGGCTGGGATGGTGCCTTTGTCAAACCCGGTAAAGGAACTGCACCCGGATGGGGAATCCGAGGACCTCCAAGCTGGCCAGGGCCTCCCGCTGAACCTCCAATAGGCCCTGAAGGTCCGGGACCTCTCTGGGAGTACGGGTCGGACCGCATGCCCTGCTGAGATTGCCCTGTTTGAGCCTGGGGGCCTGCGGGGCCCGGATGTCTTTGTAAGCCTGGAGACTCGTGTGGCTGGGCCTGGGGCCTTGGCTGTGAGGAGGGGTACGACTGGTTTTGGGATTGAGGATACTGCTGCGTCTGGGAGTACGGCTGGGGTTGGGAGTAGGGCTGCGCCTGCCTGTAGGGCTGAGACTGAGCCTGCTGTTGCTGGACAGACTGAGTCTGGGCCATAGGTTTGGACTGTGCTGCTGCTACCGGCGCTGTTGGCTGTGACGTGGGCTGCTGAGGTTGGACAATGGGCTTGGCTTGGTGGGACGGAGAGTGAATCTGCTGCTGGCTCTTGGAACGAGGCGTGGTCATATCAATGCCAAGGGCTCTCTGCATCTGACAGTTCAGACACAACCATTCCTGTACCTGTAAAGACAGAAAGATGTGACGTTAGGTTGACCTTTAAAAATGAAACTTTGCTGAGTAATTACAGGGATTGAACTTTTCTTCTCTTTGATGCTTGTACTTAGTAAAATAGTAAACCGCAGGCTTGTGACCATCTGTCCCCTGAAGGGAAATATTCCAGATCATTTAATACTCAATTAAAAAAAAGTCAATATTACAAACCTATTTGAGCAGTGTTTGGCAAAACAACAAGTTTGCAATGAATGGGTCAGTGAGGTTAAAAAACATCAATTTATTCATGCAGCCTTAGTGCTGAAGCCATTGCTATGATTCATTCATTTTCCCTTTTAAAGTTGATAGCTATTGATTCCTCCACTTTAAATATCTTTGCTGACTCAGAAAGAGTCTCGTTCAAGTCATGCATACGCTTTTCATTTATGTAGCTTTGAAACTGCTGATGATAAAGAGATGAGAGTAGAAACTGCACACAGACTGCAGTCAGTCTTTTACTTGACAAAAAAATAAAATCCAGACATTAAATTTCCCCTTCAACAATTTTAATAATTAAAATTAATTATGATTTTAAGTTTTTAACCAAAATCCCACAACCTAAATGTCTTAAAAAGTCATTTTATCATTTTGATCTGAAGCCTCTGTTTCCAAAATGTCCTCTGAGGGGGCGTGGCTTTTGGAGCTGAGCTGAGTACTCCCCAGATCCCGCCTGTCTGATTATGATAGCTCTGTGTCTTGCTAGTGTAAATCTTCACTGCTGCTACATTAAAATGTCCATCAATATGGGTAATGTCCAGCTGTATGGTTCTGATCCGAGGAAGTGAAGATCTTCATGGACAGAACTTCCTCCAAAATCCTGATTCTTTCTCCTTCCAGTTCACCAAAGACTCTTTTAGCTAATTCTCCAATGTTTATTGACTGTGATCAATACATTCAATCATTGGTTTCTCAGAGTTCTTGATAAAATAATCAAAGCTAACATCAAAATGCTCTTTCATTGATTTACAATCCTTTCCAACTGCGGTCAAATGAGCCGCCGTTCACATTTCCGTGGTCACATCAAGAAGCTCCGTGGAGTCTGGTGGAGATTTTCCAGCGTTCTCAGTCCTGCTACCGTAAGTATTGGATAAAACTCACACCAAAAATCCAGTGATGCTGATTTGACCACAGAAATGTGAACGGCTACAAATACATGTTAAAAACTCAAAAAACATGATTTTCATCGGAGGGGGACTTTAAGCAAAATGTAGCATAAATAAAGGCAGAAAGAAGCAAATCAACAACAAACCGACTGCCAGGCTGAGTTACTAGCAAACTGAGATTGCAACCTAAATGAAGAGCACTCCATTTGTTCACTTGTCCTCACAAATGCAGGTACATGTACTCACGCAAGCACAGCAATCAAGTGTGGACTTATAAATAGACAAAATGAAATTAACATTCAATGCCTGTTTGTTTCTCAAATAAAACGGATGAAAAGACATCACCCCTCCTCTTCATCCTTTCCTCTCCACCTTCCTTCACTTCCTTCAGATAAGAATTGATCCCTCTTTCACGTCCGGACCTTGATTGGCTCCTTGATTTCTCCCGACGGCTCTCATGCTGCCTGTCCGACGGGAGCGTAGCATCCACCACTGCAGCTCAGCTGCCACGGGTAGCACTATTTTAGCTCCTCTGCAGCTCAACCAAGCTAGTAAATCTCAGCACATTTAATGTCTTTCTCCCTTTCCCACAATGCAATGCGCAGATGTACTGTATTACCCCAGTCTGCCAGCCACTAAACGTCCCCTCCCTCTTCATCCCTTGGCAGAGAGCTACAGGACGAGGTGGAAGCTTGAATTTGTTGAGAAAATGTGGAAACACTAAGTATGCAGGTCTGCTGCCCCCCCCCAGCCTGCTTTGCCGTCTTACATTTTCTGGCTTGACAGGATCACTGATCCACGGTTCTGTTAACTCAGCTGCTGCACTCACTGCAACAGTCTGACATCTTCCTTCTCTCTTTTACATATTTCCAGCAGGGCTGTCCTTTCCATCATCGCCGCTGTTTACTTACATAACCCCCCCCCCCTCTTTTATTTTGTCCTCCTTTGTGTGTTTTTTTTTTCTTTATTATTTTATCTTCTTGCAGAGGCTTTGATCAGATTGAAAATGTAGGTCTCTTTTCTTGCATAGCCAAAGTGGGAAGGAGATTTGAAAGTCTAATTTTGCTGTGCAGGCTCCTCCTGCATTGAACAGTCATCATTTCATCTGATAAAGATAGTTAGAGAGATGAAAAGAGGTAGACAGTGAGAAATAGAGAAAGGGGGCTGATTTTAATGAGTCACTCTCTATTCCTCTGCTTTATAAATCTCATCATAAGAGACACTTGATGGAGTGAGGCTTGCAACAGGGGGTGGAGGAAAGCAGAAGAGAGAGGGAGGATACATGGAGAGAGCAAACCGAAGAGAAGGGAGTCAGCACTTTTTTAATCCAGGCAGCTCTTCAGCTCTCACTTCGTGAAGTTTAATCAAGCGCTCGGCAGCACAGAAGACCGCCTTGTTCCTCAGTGTGGTTATGTCAATGAATCCTTTGCTCTTTTAAGAAGCGTTGCTCTAACAGGTGGGGAACCCTGGGCGGGTCAGTCGGAGAACTGCTTCAATGAGGAAACGAAAACTCCCAAACCCACCCGGACGATGTCCACCCGCCCAAAGCCATCTTTGCTTGCAAATTTTGAATCATAATTGTCCAATTGGGACGGAAACTGGTAACGCTAATGTTCGGTAAAGCAGCTGAAGCGCTGCATTATGGGATCTGTAGTTAATTTCTTACCAGCACTACATAATACCAGATCAATACCAGCAACAACATAAATGAACTCACAGGTCGGATATAATTACACGGCTGCCTTGCAGGCCTCGTGTTTGACACGTCTCTTACCAAAAATATTGCATATAATGCTACATTTGCACCGGGCTCAAAACGGGCAACCGCTTTGAATGAATAGTCTATGTAAATGCATGCATATGCACATGTTGTGGCCACAGTAGCCCTCGTGGGAAGAGGGCGGGTTCTTCGTTATCAAAAAGTGTTTTTATTCTGAAGTCTTGAAAGTCACGTTGCAAACTTTGTCTCCTCCTCATTAATGTCTCACAAAGGGTACCACCTATAGCAAGGTGTCAAACTCAATCACACAAGGGGCCAAAATCCAAAACACACCTTAGGTCGCGGGCCGAACAGGATAAAGATTTTTTTAACACTTTAAAAAGGAATTTTTAGAACTTTAAAACCATAAATTTTCAACATAATTATGAACTAGATATGTAGCATTACCTACAATAATGATAGTGTGAATGCTGGAAGCTGAATTTGGCCACTGAAAATGCTAGTGCTGATAGCTGAAGATGCTGAAATTGATAGCTAAAAACGCTGATGCTGATAGCCAGATAAAATATAGGCTGAACTCCAAAATATCCTAAAAAACTACATTTTTAAAAAGCCTAAATTAGCCTAAATTAGCCAAAACAGCTAGCATGTAGTTGAAATATTAGCCAAACTCCAAAATAGCCTAAAAAAATAGTTCTAAATGCCAAAATAGTCCAAAAATCTAGCAAAATGACAGTTTAAAACTTTAAAACCGTAACTTTTAAACATTACTATAAATAAAATCATGCAGAAATATTATTACAGAATAACCTAAACCTTAAATCACTTTCAATATTTTACACGCAAAAAAAAAAAATGCCAAAATTATACAAGTTAGAAATAAGTGCAAGATAACACTAATAATTCAAAATGATCTTCAGGGCTGGATAGAATCACCCAGGAGCCGGATCCGTGACCTACAGGCTAAAGGTGAGAACAGATTGCGAGGGAGGAGTGTTGATACGTCTGAAGTCAGTCTGATTAGTAAAATTATTACACACAAATGATCTATTTCATTATATATAAATATAGGTTTAAGTTATAAATTCAACATTATCAACAGCTATAAATTAATCTGGGTCTGGTTCCAACAGTGCGTTTTGGGCTTCAGCTTTCAAAACTATCATTTATGAGTCGCTATGCAATTTTATAAGTCAGTTTTTAAGTTCTGCGTACAAAACGAGTACGTCAAAAGCTAAATCAGGTCAAACTTTGACCAATCAGGGACTGGGATTTATTTGTGAAACATGGATTGTGTCCTTTTCAAAACATGAGAGTCCCAACCATTTAAAAATGGGGGGAGAAATATATAACTAGAGTTTTTGCCAATATTATATGACAAAAAGTCGTTCAAATGTCAGAATCGAGCTTTGAAAGAAAAACTGGAGGACGATTCATGAGATTTGGACCTCTTTGACATTTGGCACTAAGCCTCCTTCAACTGTACATGCACTAGGATAGCTACAGTCTAGTGTTAAAGCCATATGATTGCAGCACGTTCAAGAACAAGCCATACATTTTGGATGTGTACGATAGCGTTTTGACCTACATCAGCTTCTACTCTTTTCCATTCCTTCATTGTGGCTTACCTTCTTAAAAATGAGCCCTAGTGTACTTCCTGTCCTCAATCATTCTTTCACTCGCCAACATCTCGACAGACAGTTCAGCCAGAAACTCCACGGCCGCCTCTCCACCACACCGCCACAGGTGAGTTCTCAGGACCAACTGTCTTTTTCACTCTTCATCCCCTTCAATGTCTTCATCATTACCGATGTGTGCTATTTCCAACAGCCACCTCTTCTACTCTGTACTCTCTATAAACTCTTAAATACCAAGCTTTGTAAAGCTTCAAAGTTTACCTGGTTCAGTGTGAATCTACTAAAGCTGGTTAAAGATTTGTTTACAGTGATTTGTTCAGAATTCAGAACGTGCACAACCAAAACAGACCGACAAATCTGGCAATCTGGGTGAACTTACACATAGTCTGCTGTTAAATTAATCAGATTTAGACAAGATTGTATGACAGAAACTGCGTATTTAGCAGAAAACAGCTCGTAGGGACTGAGAAACGAATAAAGTTCTCTAAAAAAAACAAAAAAAAAAACCTCAGCAGCTGTTTTTCTTCAAATAAGAGAAGAGGTCCAATTGAATATCAATGTGGATTGTGTGGTGATTAATGAATGCTCCCAGTCAATGGCAGCATTGATATAACAGCCAGAAAACCTGTGCAGTCTGCAGAAAAGCAAGACAAATGCTAAAATAATAACACACACTGTCATGGTGTAGACGCCCACTGCTGGCTTTTTATCTTGCTCAGGCATTGAATTGTTTGCTTTTGTTATAAGTAGAACTAGTTCCTTCCTATATAAAACGTTTCTGAAATAAAGTCAGTTTTGATTTGCTGCAAGATTCAGCCTCAACACATTTTTTGTTAGCATTTTAAATTAGTTATTTAAAGAAAACTAAAGAGAGTTAAAGAAGTATTTCAGCTTTAACTACTGCTCTGTGTAATGACGGTCCAACTGCATATTTGCCTCCATTCTTCTGAAGCTTTGACAGGGCAGACATGTTTGTTCTTCCACATGATTTCTCTCACTCTTCAGTCCAGCAGGAATGAAAGGCAGGCAGGAGGCTCACTGAGCCAAGGCTAACGGAGAGCCGGCAACATGACAAAAAGGGAAATGTCGCAGTTTTGGGTTTGTTTCCAGTATTTTTATGCACATGGAAATGGCATGTACATACACAAATACTAACCTTGGACTGTATTATCCTGACTCAGTGGTTCATTTTTGAAAACATCTCTAACCACAAAGCAGGACATCATCTGACAGTAGTGAGAGGTGAAATCCAGACGACGTAAATGTGACAAAATGAATGGAAGAAAGAGACAGAAAGTTATAACTTAGCACAATTATTTTGAATTCATTCAGCTTTTCTTGAGGATTTAATTCTTTTGTTGGATAATCAAGATAAAAAAATAAATTAAGTGCAGGATTTCGTCTGTAAATGATCCAGTGTCATTATGTTGACAGGTTTAACTGTAGTTGTTTTTAAGCACGAAGCTTAGTGACAACAAACCTGAAGTGGAGCAGTGGTGACCCAGCGGACATGATGAGGTTAATATCCTCAATTATCCCAGGTATTAGTCCTAATCAAGACTAATGGAGGTGGCTTAATCCAACATTAGCCTAAAGGTCTGGTAAAAAAAAAGCAGAAAATCCCTGATGTTTCCTGGGAGGATCCTCAGACAGACACATCTATTCATCATCAGAGGACTGTCCTGATGGATCTACACAGCTGCAGCTTCATTTTTATTCATCTGTTCCTCCAGTTGTCCTTTTGTTGAAGTGTACTAACTCTAAATACGTAATAAAATGTGACTTTAAAGTTTGAGAACTACATTTAAGCAACACATTTGCAAGAAACATTCCTTAGGATGAGACGATTGGGACATTTTTATGTTTTCTATTGATCTTCAACACCCAAATCATGACGTGTTTGCACAGCGGCCTTTATGACTCTGAGATGAGTAAACACTAAAACTATCAAAAGTCGTGAATCTGGTCTTTTAACTTGTACATTTCCAACATAATTTCATGTCAAATTAAGGTGACATGCAGGATTAAATTATTTCTTTTGAGCTCATAAATTGTATAACCAATAGATTCACAGATTAGTTTTAACCTCAATACAAAACAT
>NC_050518.1:1939544-1941824 GCF_002922805.2 Oryzias melastigma
AAATTCACAGTTTGAAAAAAACCTTTAAGGTCATTTTTATAATGAATAATGAATGAAACCTATAAAACCACAACAGCTTACAAGCAAAGGAGTTTATCTGAGAGCTGGACGGCTGGCTCCGAGTGCTTTAATGACATTTTTGCATCTTCCAGTATCACTTTGTGAAAAAAGTCTCAACAAAACGAAACAGAGACAAAAACTGAAGTTAAGTCATTAACTGATCTTAATTTATTGAAATTTACCAATTCTAATTTCTACATTTGCCTTGCCTTGCCTACAAATAGTTGAAGATTAGTACCAGCTCAGTGTCCACCCTGAGACTAGGAGTTCTTGAGTTCAAATCCCAGCCAAGTCATATCAAAGACTCTAAAAATGGGACTCCCTGTGACCCTCAGCACTAAGGGGTTGGATTGGGGGGTTAAACCATGAAATGGTTTCTGAGAGCAGCTGTGTCTGCAGCTCACCGCTCCTCCAGTTATGGGTCAAATGCGGAGAACAAATTTTACACTCCAAAACTGTGAAAAGTGAATCACTGGATCAATTAAATAAAGTTCAGTCATTTCTTACGTAAAAAATATTAATTTTTATCAAATACAATATTTAAGTTGAGTAAATCATCAGCTTAAAATTTGAATTGGAGGAAAATAAATAATTTAAAAAAACAAATTTCAGAACTTTTGTAAATTGATCCAATGTTTCACTTTTCAGAATGTAAATGCATGACGACTAACACGAATGTAGCTTTAATACGTGAGCAATGACTGATTCTTAAAACCTTTTCAGAAGTAACAGGAAGGTATTTGTGAGTGTCTGTCGCAGCCTTGACTCTTCACAGCTCTCTCTGAATGCTTCTTTACAAATTTCTGTCCTTAGCATTCACGCGACTGTGACAAGAGCCATCCAACAAATCACGCTCCCCATGGAGACAGTTATCTTTAAAAGCAGGCCAGTTTGTCCTGCCCCTCTGCAAATACTCCCCACAAAAACACAACACAGCCACAGGCACTGACCAACTTCCAAAGCTCGTGAGTCGGAGCCTGAACCTGCTAAAGGACTTCTGCCAACGCTTGAAAAATGACAACACACTCCCGCTTCTTTTGGCATCAACAATGGGGTTACACACAATTTGACAGCTTGTTATTTATCTTCTGGCTGACTGATGTATTGTCTAGAGTTTGTAGAGTGCTTATAGATATTTCTCATAAAATACACACATTTATGTCAATTTTATAGCCAATAACTGTCTTTTTTTTCTTTGCTATTATTGCCTTTATGTTTTACTTCCAAGGCATGAATTATTAGTGAAAAGTCCACCACAATAGTGATATAATTATATAATAGTGATTAAAAAAGCAGTTTTTTCATGAAGACAAAACAAGAGATAAAAGGAAACCAAGCAGAATAGTAAGGATCTGTCCCATGTCTCGCATGTGTTGAGGGCTAAATGTTACAGAAAGGGCACCGGGGGGGTCATTCACACATGAGTCCAGCTGCCACCAGATTAATGAAATAAAGTGCTGGTGTGAAAGGAGCTATTAACACGTCTGGAGAGAGATCAGAGGAAATGGTGGTTGGGGAGACAAAGAGATCCAATACCAGAGCCAAAAAAAAAAGGATTACTTTCCACTGTCCTCTAAATATTCCAGATTCGATTTTTTTTCCTCCATAAATCTTTGGATAAAAAAAAGATGACAGACTGTCTGAATGTAAACAACATCTGGATACAAATGTAGATATCCTATTGAGGATTTTAACAAAGAACGTATGCCTAATCTTGAATGCAGTGATAGAAATGATCAGATTTATTTGAAAGAATAATGAAATATCCTCCATTTTCTGTAATAATGTGGTTGACCGCTGGCACAGAAGACCAAAATCTAAAACACACCTTAGGTCGCTGGCCAAACAAAATAGACATTTATTAAACACACCAAAACTCAAATTTTAAAACTTTAAAAAGGAAATTTTTTTAACATTGCTATGAATAAAAACAGGCTTGGATATTATTCCTGAAAACGTGTACTTTAACCTTAAATACCTTAAATATTTTACTCTCCATAAAAATATATTTGATCAAAATTATAAAAGTTAGAAATAAGCACTACAAGCGCCATTTATAACAAAAAAGTAAAATGATCTGGAGGGCCGGATAGAATTGTTCGTAGGGCCGAATCCGGCCCACGGGCCTTGACTTTGACATGTGCTTAAGAGACCAACTCCAATCTTGTGACTTTTTTCTTATTGGAGGACATGTATCAAGAAGATTAAGCTTAAAATTGC
>NC_050518.1:1941874-1967799 GCF_002922805.2 Oryzias melastigma
TGTGGCGAGTGGTTCTTGTGCACAAAGTCCTGAACCGCCGTCCTGAGGGGAGGAGACTGAAGAATTGTTGTGAATCAGGAGCAGACCAAAAAAGCAGTTTAAAAAATAACTTATTTCGGACACAAAAATCTAGACCGGGCGGGCCAAAAGCTCCCTGCTCCGCCCCATTCTGATGCAGGCACTTGTAGACGACTAGATCCATAATGCCTTTGACAGGGAGCTCTCAGCAACTGGGAGGGGAAAGGGAGGCGGGGTTAGTCCGCTAACAATCAGAGGCAAATTTTTAAGAACTACTGCCGCTTTGCAGAAACTATGTCCTACAAAAAGACAGTTTTTTGGGGGGGTTTTGGCTAAAAAAGCAACATACCATATTTTCCGGAGTATAAGTCGCAAGAGTAGAAATGTCTAATCAAGAAGAATAAAACCATATATAAGTCACTCTGGAGTATAAGTCGCACTTTTGGGAGAGAAGTGTGACGTTCCAGAACAAATCTAACAAGTCCAACGTGACAAAAAATAAATAAATACGATAATAATAATCTTTTGATCTGTTTAAGAAAAATATCAAAGTTTTAGAGGAAAACAATCAGATTCTCTTCCCCGTTTGTTTTGGACGACACTTCTTCTGCTGTTGTCAATAGCAAATACACATACTCAGATGGAGCGCCCTCTAGCGGTTGTTAGAGGAAACAAACGCAAAAGGACAACCAGTGTTTACTGGGAAAATAACAAATATATGAGCCTATTTATGTCTTAAAAAAAACACAAATAAGTTGGCCCTAAGTCGCACCCTTACACTATGAAAAAAACTGCAATTTATACTCTATAAAACATGGTAATCATAATTAAAAGACCACGGGAACACTTTTCCAATAGATCAAAATATAGTCAAAATAGAAAAGATGAGAAAAACTTTGTTGATTTTTATTTATTTATTTGTCTTGTGAGGCAACAATTATCAAACTAGTGCAGCAAGTGGTTGTAAAAAGTCTTTTCTGCTCTAATCCAGTTGGATTACAGCTTCATCTGTGCATTATTGGCATCTTTATCTGACTCGCACACGATCCCTATAAGGCTAAGACAAACACAGATGCACACATTACCCTTTATAAAGAAAACATCATTTTGTCATGACGAGAGGGGGACAACAAAGATCCCCCGAGACTTCAGGCCTTGATAACACGAGGAGCTGTTTCTGATGACTGTCATGCACGAAGAGCGATGAAAACCAAAACACTCAAAACATGAGAACAATGCACTAACCTCAAACACATACTTGGCAGGCAGCTGCCAGCATTAAATATTCATGCAGCACATTTTCTAAACACTACAAGTAGCGAACAGGTGTCCCGGCTATTTCACAGAGAGAACTTGAGCCGTGATTTATCACATCCTCTGCAGTAACATGTTTGACTTTTGCATTTCTCTTCAGGGAATATTAACTTTAAACTGTTTAATGATTTTTTTAAACAAAGTGGAAACTTTGTAAGGTTTTTAAAACATTTGACACTTGCTTTACCATGCTTACTTTCTTTTATCAAAATTTCAGACACCGGCCAGATGCACGACCTACTTCCGCATTCAGCCTTTGAATGCTCAGTCTTTTCCGGTTGGAGCCATGGACTATTGTTTATGTGGAAATAGTGGAGTATTTAGACTTTAAAAGATGTCTTTTGGAGCTAACAAGAGTCACTCTAAATTATGTTAGCTGCATTGTTTGTTTTTCTAGTAAAATATCCCAACATAAAAATGCAAAAAGATTTTAAATTGTATTTGTCGTCCTACATAGCAAACTGTGAAGGTAATTTGCTAATGCTAATGTTTTTAGCGCATGTTTACATGCAACCAGCTCTAAAACTGATGGACATTCATGTTGGCGACACGTTGTAGGTGCAGGCAAGATGCAGATCGATGCATTGTTTCATGTATTTTATGTGAATCCAAAGCTAAACGTCGCAGTATTTAATGAAGTCCTGTTAGCTGTCATGCAGCCAGAGCATGAAGCACAGCTGCAGCAACTGCTGCAGCTCTGGCCGTGATCAGGAACCTTTTGGAGCATAAACACGAACCGGAACCGTAATCCTAACCTTAACCTTTCCAATAGGTCCGTCCAGCCAAGAAAAAAAACTTCAGAACTGACTGCAGTATTTACAAAATTACATGTGAATACCGTTGTCACTTTTCATTTGGACTAATGCTAGCTAGAATGAAAGACATTTCTGATCACCTCTGTCTTTATCTTTATGACCCATTAGTTGTGTTTCAGTTACTCCACAGCCGAGTGTTTCTAAACTTGTGTAAATGTAACTTTCAGTGTCAGGTAGAATCAGTCTGAGACGTGATTCCTTTAAAACGTCCCAAAAGAGGCGAGGTTAACGTTAGCGCACGCCACTATTGCTCCATGAAGGAGGCAGGGGGAGCTCATCATTAGCTGAGAGTACGAACAGTAATCTGAAACTCACTTTGAAGTTCGTTTACACATAAAAGGTTCTGTTGAACAGGTTTTAAATGTTCTAACAGAGCTACGTTTCATCCCAAGAAGTCATGTGATCATACAGAACGTGATAGGGTTTTGTGAGCGTGACTCTGTTCCTTATAGCGAGCATCCTAAAAACATTAGCTGGTAGCTCCTCATACATGCGGCCACGGCGTCGAGCTCAGGCAGCAAATTCGCAGCGAAAGAGGGGCTGGCCACGCGAATTTGTCACTCGAATCACATTTGGTGTGACCTTAAGAAGCCTTTTCAGCTCAAATAAAATATTCAAGCAGGTAAACAGTTGAACCTTTGTTTTTTATAAGAACACATCAACAGTTAGAGGTTAAAAATTTGATTAAAAAAATAAAAGCAGTTTCATTTGAACTTAAAATAGTGTATAAGTGGCCTGACTCCATCCCATTTCTCTCCTGGTACACAGTTTCTATTAGATAACTAATATAGATGTTTACTTGACATCTCAGACAACTTTATTTTTTTACACTATGGACATCTCCCAATAGTGTTCTGAAAGCTTTCTGCATAAAGAAGTACTTTACTTTAGAGTACTTTTTACAAGATATAGAATAAACCACCCAATCTTACAGTTTCTTTTGTGTTTTTGTTCAAAGACCACTAGTAATCACAAAATTCTACATTTTAATATGTAGCAACCATTTCCACTGAAATCTACCTGAAAAGGTCTGAGAAGCTTATATCAAAACAACGAGCCAACACATATAAACATATGCAAATGTATGTGTGAGCAGCATTCTTTCAGAAGAATCAGAGCAGCACTTCTTAATTTTTCAACACTCTTGTACATCTAATCCCAAATTGGGGCATTTTAAACCCACAAAAATGACTATAAAGTATAGCGACAGAAACAGGGTGCACAACCTCTGCTAAATATATATGTACTTGAACAAATGTACTTTCACCAAAGTGATCCTGTTTTTAGACAGCACTAGTTTGTCCTTTAGCATGCGGAACTTTGTACGTCTTTATGTTTACTGATGGCTTATTGACAAAAGGCATATTTTTGGTGTTTTCAACATGTTCTTGATGCATTTTTCTGATGATAGAAAACACATATATATATATATACAGTATATATATGTATGTGTGTACACACACACACATACACACGCACACACACATATATATATTTATATATATAAAGCCCCCAAATTGTATTTCTTGGTATTACTTTTCATATATCGTAAACAGGAGCAGGGGAAAAATGTTGTTTGAAAGAGGGATAATTTGTGAAGTAGAAAATACGCCGGGCAGGCTATTAGCTCACTCCTAACAGTCCCACCCACAACTCAGAAGCAAACTTCTAACAGACTATTACCACTGTGTGGAAACTATGCCATAAAAACAACGCAGTATTTATTTTTATTTGGCAAAAAAAGCAATCATAATTCATAAACCACAGAACACTTTCACAATAGAGCAAAAATGATCTAGTGGGTCTCTCAAAGATGGCCTCTAAAGCACACAAAATCCTCATTAATGCACCTTCTAAATTATTCTCTAATTTACTTAATTAGCCCTATCCATTCTAGAGAATAATGATAGCTTGGTTACAACAGACAATGCATGATGGGACCGCGACAATTAGCTGTGGAAAAGTTGTCTTGGCACAATAGGCTTCTATAAAAGTAAACTCTTTTGACTCTAATTAATGTTAAAATAGCCATAATTTAGATATCTAATTGATGTGTCTGTGCCCACTGGGGATCTTCTGGTCTTGTGAGGATTGTGACCCCCTTGGTTCGTATTGTTGCTCTGTTTTGTTGACTTGATTCTTGCAATGTTCTGTTCTCAAGCTTGTTTTTCATTCTTGTCACAGTCTCACCTGGTTTAATTTGTTAATTATCCACTGTTGTCTTCATTTAGGTTAATCATCCTCAGTGTATTTAAGTGTCTGGCTTTCAGTTCAGCCATGTTAGGTCATCTGCTGCTTTGTGAACCTTATTTTTTCTCCTTTTTTCTCCCTTTGCTTCATAAACTTCTGTTTGAGTTTAAAGAGTTCTGTTGTGTTTAATTATTAAACTCTTGTGTTCCTGCCTCCTGTATCTTTGGAACATTCATCAACAGTTCTTGACAGACCTTCTGTTCATCTATTATCCTTCTTTACTCCTTGTCTCTTCGCTACTACTTCTTTGATCAATGGCATTAAGAAAACACTTCCTGAAATGTTTAAAAAAAAACACACACACCTGGATTCCTTTATTTTTTTTCAGTAGATGGCTAAAATTACTACTTTGATTTATTTTCCTTTCCTAAGCGGCTGGGTGGCTCAGTGGGCTAGGTGAAGGGCTGGCACTCAGGAGACCTGGGTTTGATTCCCACTGATCTCCATCCTTAGGCAAGACCCTTGACGCTGCTGCCTAACTGGGTCCCTGTGCCCCTCAAGTACAGGGTTGTGTCAGGAAGGGCATCCGGCGTAAAAACTCTGCCAAATCACTGATGCGAAACAGTGGGTGCTGTTACGCTGTGGCGACCCCGAAAGGGATAAGCCGAAAGTGAAAGAAGAAGATTTATTTTCCTTTGCACACATTTCTGTCTTGGAAAGCTTGTCTTTGGACCACTGAAGAAATTTGGAGATGTTTAGTGGTAAGTCAGAAATGTGCAATCAAATGTTATGAACTAATCATTGAATGGAGAGCAGAAATGCATCTCATTCAGTACAAGTCCAAGTTTCCTGTCTTTAAAGAATGTCAACCATCAGTTGTTACACAAACTTTGTCCAAAATCGAAGTATATAATGTATTCATTTTCTGTTTCCCTTATTGGTTATCCGATGACCCTTTAAGCGTTTGTCCAGCCTCTCAGTTGATAAATGACTGATGGACCAACACAGATTATTGTGACTTTGATCAGGTGAAGCAACTTTAGACACTGTTTATTTATTCCCACCCCTTACACATTCATGCTGTCAGGAGTCAGCGCTCTGTCTCCCCCTCTAGTCACTGTTGGGAGTCATCTCCAGAGTACTGACTGCACTACATCTCCTATCAGTTCCTGGATGCTGCTCTGCTGTCTCCAGACAATCACCCGCATCCTTCTTTAGCAGCACACAGAGACTCATTCGGTGCGAAGTATTGTTTGTGCCACCCTGCCTGCATTACTGAGCGTTTCTATCTGGACCTGATCTTCTGTTTCTGATCCTACTTATTCTCTGATTGCCCGCCGCCTGCCCTGACCCTCGCCTGGACTCTGACATCTCTAGTTTTTTCTTGGATGATCTCATGCTCATATTGACCTGCCTGTCTGACCCTGATTTAGCTTTGTGGACTTTTAGCTGTCAGTTCCTGTCTGAACTAATAAACCTGCTGCACGTGGAACCAGCTGTCTGGCTGTTTGTAACACATATATTAATATGGTATATTGTAGCTCTTGGCTTTTTCATAAATAAATCTGTTTGATATCTCTACTGTATTTCATTTTCCATTATTCATCCACAACATTAACCAATAACATATCAAAACTAAGTTTTCTAAAAAAAAAAGCTCCCAGTAGTCCTTATACTTTAAGTATTTCCCACATCTCTTAGGGACCGTTTCCTTATATTTATGCTTAATACAATCTGTATTGTATTGTGCATTGTTTTATCTGAGTCCCACAATCATTCCAGAGTCTGACCCCACAGCCATGTTCATAGATGCACTCAACGCGATTCGCACGGCAGAGGCGTGCAGTTAGGTCATTGATCCGATGCAATATGAGGCAGCATGATTTAAATGTTGAAGGTAGCATCAGCGTGATTTGAGCAGCACAGCATGTCCAAAGTTAAAAAAAAAACAACAACTTTGGTGATCATTCTTGTCCTGAACTTCTATCCATCCATGAATTTTCTTAACCTGCTGTATCTCTGCCAGAGCCCATTCTGGCTACTTATGGGCAAAGGCGAGGTACACTCTGGACAGGTCCCCGGTATGTCGCAGGGCCCATGGGGCAGTGGAGACGTGTTAATCAATGCTCATGTAGAGCTCTTCAAAATAAATAAACCATCCATGTCTTCCATGCATTGTAAATTAGATTAACATAGGCGCCAATCCATGTAACGATCAGGCTAAAAAACCTTAGGTATTAGGACCTCACATGGATGACAAGTTTCTGAACACACTTTTGGACAAGATGCATGGCGTCAGTCACAACCGTGGTCAGTGTGAACGTAGCTCAAAAATCTCTGTTGTTCCAACCATTTATTGTTTAAAGTTACTGGATTCCCTCAGATATTAATCCCCCTCTCTTCAAAAAAACAGAGGGTTTGTGTACAGCCAAAGCCAGTTTACTTTTTACCCGCTTTACTTAACTCACAAGTTCTGTATGAGTTACTTATCCATCATCCTGACAAAAAGATTAACGTCATGAAAACCTTGATAAGTATTGTGAGTTCAAAGGAGGATATTGTAAATCTTTGACAACACGATGTTTCATAAGTATTGAACTTTGTTATGATTATAGATTATTTGCCTTTAAAACAGCAATTACTTAATTGGACAAAGTGAAAAATAAATAAATATCATAAAAGTAATCACTGATTTATGATCAAGGTCTTAATTTTGTCCTTTAAGCCAGTGTGACTGCTCTAATTGTCTAAATGAAACCTCTTTGTCCTTGAAAGAGGCCATGAAACTCGTTCATGCACCAAAACTGTGCTGTGAATGAGATTCCTCAGCAACAAAAAAAATGCATCAGATTCAATTTTTGTGGCTAAAAATGAATGGTTGTAAAACATATTTAGAAATATCACAAAATTACAAAAGGCTGAATAGTAAGACGTCACCTGGATGACTGAGAATCTTCATTTAAATCCTGAAATGAAACATTCTATGTGTTGCAACAACAGTCTTATCATGTCTAAACAAATTTCATTTTCACGATATGGATCTTCCCCCATCCAAGCACATACTGTCTGTGTCATTCATCTGCTGCCTCTCTACGATGAATAACCTCCAATGGTCAACTTTATTGATCACTATCGCACCATAACGCGTGTTTCTTAATTAAAATCTGCCTCAGCATTCTGAGGCTCATTCAATACATGCTCTAATGCTGTGCTGGCTGCTGTGTGTATAAATGTGCATGCAACTTTGTATACGCGTCTACAAAAGCTTTTACATTTATTACGATGGTTAAAGTTCTATTTTCAAAGCATTCCTGGATGTCTTTTAATTATGGTTATGCTGTATTTAACCCCAAAAAACTAAGTCTTTTTTTGGACATGGTTTCAGCAGAGCTGCAGTCCATTCAAGTCCAATTAGTTGTCACACATATAGGTGTGTGAAATTTATTTTTCACACTTGACCCACCCCGTAGGAAAGTGGTGAGCCGCTTTGGAACACTTTGATAGTTCAACCCTACAACCCAACGTCTTAATGCTGATTGTCAAAAAAGGAGTTATTGGGACCCATTTTTAGAATAACTCAGCCAGAGGTTGAACTCACAACCTTCCAGTGTACGTTGGCCCAAAACAATCCCAACCTGTCTGACCCCTGCTCCTCCTCTAGCTTACAGGCCGTCGCACCCCCAACCTAACATTAACAGAGTAACAAGAATAACGAGCAATATTGGAGCTATTCAGCTTAGACGAGGAAAATGAAGGCTTTCATAGATCTAGAAGTCTACAGGTGGATGCATCAGAATGGACCGCCCAGTCTATTTTATAACATAAAAAAAGCTCTTTTTCAGACTGCATGTCTTCTGTCTGCTCCTCATTCATAACTATTGGAATAAAGAAATATTTTGAGCTTAATCTTCTTTAAATATGTCCTCCATCATCAGAAAAATGCCAGAACAACATAATAAGAACACAATTTTCATCACAGTGGATCTTTGTCCTTTCCTCAAACATTTAAATTTAAGTTTCAACTTAAAATGTTGGGAATCTGAACATGAAACCCTGAGATGTGTTTCCAGAAAAACTAAAAGAAAAATTAACCATAAAATAGTAAACTTGTTCCCTATGTTGAAATAATGCTTAAAATTAAGCTAAAAAAGATCAGAACTTTAAAAGAATTTTAGCTCTCTCGAACTTATATATATATATATATATACACACACTTCCTCTAATGTACAGTCAGTATAAAAGAAACAAAAATGTTTCTGAACAATGGCAGTTGCAGGTCATATGAAAAACTGAAAGACCAAAGAAAGAGTTGTTCTCATTTTATTCCAAAAGAATTAAATATATATATATATATATATTCTTACAAAGAAATATAAACAGAGAGTATTTTGTGTGGTGTAAATTCTGACGTAAGCAAAATTTGAACTGTTAAAACTTCATGATTATTTTGAATTCAAGTCTTGAGCAACAGATCCTGTTTAGTTCAAAACATACTTTGACGTTTTCAAAATCCTAGTAAGAGGTCAAAATTTTTCCAGAAGATTTGTAAAAGTGAGGAATTGAATCAAATAGAAAAATGCTCAGTCATTTATGAAAACAGATTCCTTTTCCACTAACTTTCACTGTGATTTCACTTAAAAATACACTTAATAACCACGTGTGAATTAATTGAATGAATATGAAAGAATGATTGTGTGCTCTGTCATTTATACTAACATTTTCAATTCTACATGAAGTTGTTGCTGCGAAGAAAATCATCCTCAAGACAAAATTTATATAAATACATTTTAAATCCTTTTGATCAAAGTTGATCGACATAACATTAAAAAATAATTCTAATGTTGTTTAATTACTGCCCATCATGAACTTGGACATATAAATTATTAGCTGGTGAGCAGACCTTCATCAAACAGCTGCTTTGACACGTCTCTGATCTGAAGCGTTCAGCCATGAATGAAAGAGTCTCAGTTCTAACAAGCAAAGACATTAACAATAATCTTAGTGTGACAATTGCTGCTGCGCATCAATGTGAAGCCGTGAAATTACTTTAGAGGCCATAAAACCATTACCAAAGAGAACTATTACTGCTCTACAGTAACAAGGGATTCAGCAGTGGTACATGTCTGAAACAGCCACCAATCAATTCATGACGATGAGAGTAAACTATGATGCTCAGAAATAAGATCTTCCTCTAAGAACCTCCAGACTGTGTTAAAGGTTAAACATTGAGATAGCAAAACAACTTTTTCAGAAAAAAAACTTTGTTTTTATGTGTGTATTTAACAATATGATCTACTGTTATTTAAGAATAAATACTCCAGACTGAATGGCTTCTTCACAAATATATCTATGTATTTTTCATTTAGTCTTTTTGAAATTAATTAATCAAAAACACGGTGGTGGAGGGTTTATGATGTGGGCTTGTTGCCATTAATATGTCAGTTGGTGATAAACTCTTTTTATCTGAGCATTTTAGTTGAATTTTTTAATTCTAAACGGAAAGCTTTGCTAGGTTCCTCAAAAAGACAAGAACTTCAAACTGAGCAGCAAAGTGTAAAAAATAAAAAACATTGAGCCAATGTGCAGCAAAATCCAAACATCCACCTAGCAGAAATCCTCTGCCAAAAAGAAAAAAAAATTAAATCCTTTCAAGTGAAAACTAAGCACTTTTTGAGCCGATGTTTTCCAGTAAAGGCTAGAAGGAACCGTAACTGTTTTTGCTGAGTCTAGGTGGCATGCTTTTCTTGGCTGCTTGCATGTTATTTTTATATTTCATCTTGTTGTTATAAATAACATGAAAAATACATTAAAAAATAATGTTTTGTGCATTTGTTCAGAGCTGAGTTTATACAATTACTTCTCCTCACTCCTTTTCAATTAACAAATAAAATTCTAACTTTTTTTATTTTTCAGTTTATTTAATTGTATGTGACTGTGTGTACTGTATGCATTACTGCAAAAATATCTATTTATATATATGATTAATACACTATCAAGAAGATGGCATCATCGTCTAACATCTTGGCGCATTTTTGTTAATTTTCTAATTAGTTTAATTTATGATATGGATATGATGCATATATTCTGTATTTTTTATTGTATTCTTCCATAATGAGTGGTTCAAATAAACCAATAAATCAAATTACTAAGGGAGTTATCAGTTTGAGTGTGATTTACAACTTTTTGTTTTGAGTCAATTTAAAAATCCCCATAATTCCTTTGTTTCAAAATTCCATCCAAAAACAGTTTTCAACTAAAATTAGGACTTTTTGCAACCACCTGCAAAACATTCTTTGTCTTAAAAAAAGAAAATGAACAAATGTATGACACAGAGGTGGGATACAATATGGGTATGGCGAACTATAGCGATATTTCAACTCACGAACGATTACCGTTTGTCTTTCCCTTAATCTGTTTCCTGAAATAAATACAAAAAATAGTCCACCAGGGGGCGCTTTGCGTGAGCACAACATTGAAATGTAAGGTTGCCGTTGCGAAATAGTTATACATTTCATTCTATGACCTTGCTTTTTCCTGTGGCCCGCTCGGTGCCCAGTACAGGTTTGCCCATTTTTCAGCCACAGACGCCCCGGATCCACCCTCAACAGCAATTGTGACTATGCTTTACATTTTCAGAGTATTTCCAATATTATTTGCCTGACTAAATTTTTAAAACCAGCCTTACTTAGCACTGGGTCCTGCCCCCAAATGATGATTGGTAACATATTATAATGCAAAAGTCTTTGGAGTTAAAAGTGGGAGGTTTTGTTTCTAACTTTAAATGTGGATGAGGTACAGATTAAAAGAAATGTTGAATATTAGTCACACTTGGTGGAGTTTTCTCTGAGGGGCCACAGCCAACATAGTCTGATTAATTGATTTAACATTTTCATTTTATGCTTTGATTAGATTCCTTTGATGACTAGAGGCAGATGCATTGAAGCCGGGCACCAGAGGGTGTCTGTGGTCTTCAGTTGAAGAGACTGATAGCTCATCTTTCCTCACAAGACGGCAAAGCGCCGTGTGCAGAGGAAGAAGAGTTGATTCACCTCCACCTCAGGCGCTCTTATCATGCACTAGCAGCACCCAGCTATCCTTTAAGAACCCCCCTTAGGCCGCTGCCTCCTCCCCACCACCCACAGCTGTACTTCTGTCTCTCCTCTTGTTCTTTAATTTATGACCTTCTGACCAACGTGAATGTGATGGGGAAGAACATGGGTGTGCATCGGAGATGTCGTTTTTTAATGTGTGGATAATCAAATGGCTGCAAACAAACGTTTTTAGTCGAACATGGACGAGGAAAGCAAAAAAGGGATGTTACAGTAGTAAAATTGTATGTTTAGCTCTAATTAGTTTATTCGACTAAAATGACATTTGGATACTTCCCAGCCAGCAAGGCCAAGTGGGCCCCAAATGGTTCAAAAGTGGGCAGAAAATGTGGACCCTAAATGGGTTTCCGCAGTTTCTGTCCCATCTTTGTTTGCCCATATTGACTTATGGTGGACACTGGAGCTCACTAGCATGCTACAGCAGATCTT
The DNA here is from genome assembly GCF_002922805.2 of Oryzias melastigma. Taxonomy (NCBI): domain Eukaryota; kingdom Metazoa; phylum Chordata; class Actinopteri; order Beloniformes; family Adrianichthyidae; genus Oryzias; species Oryzias melastigma. The sequence continues at coordinate 1,953,750 of NC_050518.1, forward strand.
CCTAACTCGATACAGCACAGCTCGCTAGCTCACTGTAAAGGAGCTTGCTAGCTTGCTACAGTGGTGCTAACTAGCTTGATGCAGGGGAGCTTACAAGCATGCTACAGAGGAGCTCGCTAACTTGCTACAGCAGAGGTTACTATAGCAGAACTTGCTAGCTCGATACAGCGGAGCTCAATATAGCATGCTACAGTGGAGCTTGCTATTATGCTAAGCTGTCCACCAAGCAGCTAGCTAGTGTAGCAAGCTAACGCACGGAGTCCCCACTTAAGTCAATGTGGGCAAATACAGGTGGGACCACCAAAGAAACTGTGGACAAACCCATTTGGGGCCCACATTTTCTGCCCACTTTTAAACCACATGGCCCCACTTGGAATTGCTGGCTGGATTTGTGCAAATCTGCTTATTTATCCCTCATTGCCCTCTTCCCTTCTTATTTCTTTGTTTTTTTCTAATTTTCTAAAACAAGTTCTTTAGCTGTGTTTCTTTTAACAAAGCCATAGCCTGAAGCCCGAGAACCTTTCTGATGGTTCTTTTTTCATTAGCTAGACCTCATCAGAGGGCACACCAAGTCTGAGAGTCTAAGAGCAAAGTTTTTAATTATTTAAAACAACTAATTGTAAATTCCTGCAAACTCCTCCAGAGCTTGCTGCACCACTACACAAACATCTGGATGTGTCTTGGTTTGGATGTGCAGCCTCGTGTATGACTGAGCAGCTGTATGCCCAGCATGTACGTAAATGTTCTCATGTAGATTTGAGCGTCTTTTGTGTGTCTGGGTGAATGTAGGTGTCTGCTTTTAGCTCAGGACTCCCCTCCTTTCTATTGACTGCCTGAGGCCTCTCTGCAGCTCTGTTCTCATGGTTAATGCATGCGCAGAGAGAACCCTGGTACTTCTCCATTCTCCCCAGTCTCTGTCCCACCCCACTTTCCAAAAATAGACGTGATCTTCAGCACACATAGACATGGCTCTCACCGTCATCTTTGTCACATACCTCACAGAAAGAGCAAGAAAACCGTGAAGGCAAGATCGGAGGTGTGGACAGTGACAGGAGAAGGAAAGAGTCCATTTTAAGATAGAAAAATGTTCTGTTCACTCTCTGTGGAAGTTTGGGTCCTCTACCAGAGGAAGCTTGAGGGTCCTGGACAATTGCACTACACTAATTTAGACTGAGATGTCTGAAGCTACAGTGGCCACTCCACCAGCTTCATGGTTACTGATAGTGTACTCCAATCACCACTGTCACCTTCACCTCTCAATCCTTATCCAGCTTTTTCCTATTTTATTTATATTTCCCTAATTTGCCACCACTTGGTTTTGTTGGATGGGATTGGACCAGGGCTGACCCAGGATTCTTGTTCCAGTGCATCTGTGTTGTAATTCTTGGTAATGGTAAATAGAATTTCTACCTTCCTCCAAGGCCTATTCACACACATTCATACACTGGTGGTGGCTCCGCTGCCGAACACTGGCGCCAACCATCCACCAGAGCCAATGTGGGGTTCAGAGTCTTGCCCAAGGACACTTCAACACATGGGCGGGCAAGGCGGGAATCAAACCCGCAATCTTCCGATCAGGAGTCGACCACTGCACCACGGCCGCCCCCTTCTTCAATCCAAAGTTGTGATAGGAGTTTGCGTGTGTTAGAACATTGAGTTGCTTAGTGGTGATCCCTGATTGTGGTTTTTAAAGTATCCATTCAGAACCTTGTTTCAGAACCATAACCTTCTTGTTCCAGCAGCCCATTTTTTATCAAGCTGCTCTGGTTCCCCAGCATCTGATGCTGACTTTGAACTGCTGTCTTGTGTGTCATCATCACTTATTGTATGAGGTAGGCAGGAGCATGAAAGGACTGACCCAAGGACCAATAGATGCTGTTAAATACTCATTACGCTCCGTACCACCATGTACCGATCTGGTAAACAACTATGGAGAGAAATAGGTATCACCCCAATGTGTGGGTGCGTAAATCTTGACTCATGTGTAACTTTGGATTTGTGTATGCGTAATGTACATTTTGTGCATAAGTACAAAAATTACATAATTAAAAAAAATACAAAAAGCACAAATTAAAATGACTTGAAACTAATTACACGCACACATTTTTAAAAATTATGCGTGAATCACTTGTTACACTCACACAAAACCTCAGTTACGCACAAATCTGAGGTGAGACTCTTGACACTTCTCCAAGATTCATCCATGAGTGATGCGTTTAAATACTGCTAGAATGCTGGGTCATCTGAGATTTGTGATCAGTCACTTTGAACTTAGATTGCGAGTATTATCTGGTGAAAACTTGACATTTTCTCACTGAATATATTGTATGAGTTACAAATTAAGAATTACATACGCACAAATCCAAGGTTACATACAAATCAAGAGTTATGCACACAAATCTAAATTTATGCGCACAAATCAATTGTTATACATACACAAATCCAAAGTTATGCACAAATCAAGAGTCATGCACACACAAACCTGAAGTTATGTGCACAAATCGAGAATTAAGTACACACAAATCTAAAGTTGCGTACAAATCGAGAGTTATACATGCAAAAATCTAAAGTTGTGCACACAAATCAAGAACTACGTAGGAACGAATCCAAAGTTACTCATAAATCAGAAGTTACTCAGGTATTTACGACAGACAAGACGCCCTGTGAAAATGTGCATTAACTCTGGAGATGTTTGAGCCCCTGCCCCGTTTATTCAGCCTCGACTATATTTCCAGTATCTTTGGCTCTATAGATACATGAACAGTGCTAACTTTAATTCAAAGTTACTTACACAGGTTTCACAAAGAAAATAAAAGAAACACAAACAAAAACAAAAAAAATCAACTAATCAATAACCACTAAAACTTATCTGCTGACATTACTGCAGCTTGGCTTTATCTCTTTGTTTGCAGGTTCCAATCAAGCCAAGTACAAAGAACTGGGACACTAAAAAAGTGCGGTAAAAGAATTTGATCCAAGTGCTATTGAGAGTTTTAGGATCATAATAAAAGCTATAGATTTAATAACCTGAGTCTAGTTTTATTTGTACATGCCAGTTTGGATGCTTTTTTGCTATAGTCTTCAGTTTCTTTGATATGTATTTCAACCTCTGTGGTTGTCTGTTCTGGGATTTGATGCTGCAGCTCCTCATGCCTCTGGATCTTTACATGCAAGCACAGATGGACTGGGCGGTCCATCTGTATTGAAAGATACTGCTAAATATATGATGCTATGAACTGCTGCTTTAATGAAAGTGCTCCAAAGATAACTTTTAATAAGATAATAAATCTACAGAAAACATTGATGAATACTATTGTACTCTGTCACAGCTTTTAAAGTATTTCTAAAAACCTTATCCAACATATTTAAATAAAGACATTTGACATGATCAAATGGTAATCCACAAAGACAATTGTGGAAAAAACTGTTCTCCTTGTTTTCTGCACGTTTCTGTGGGTGCTTGTGTCCTCTGATTGTGCTGTTACCATCACAGCTGCTCCCAGAAGATTTCTCCGCACCAACGTCCCAACAAGCCCAGGGCGCTTTACTCTTGGGAACATGCGGCACCTCGTGCCATCTCAGCCTCCACGCTCAAACGTGCACTATGAGTACAGTGAAATGAACTGTGGGTGACCTGGTTTCCATGACAAACGTCTTCTCCTGTTGTATGGGCAAAGGAAATATGGGCAGAGGCTGAATCATGAGCAGAGTAGAGATTTTTAAAGAGTAAGTAAGCTTCTATTAAACTAATTACAGCAAACAGAAGAAGCAGGGCTAGTAATTTTTCCTACTCAAATCAATAGTCATAGAAAGGTCCTTAAAGGTAGTCAACTAGAGTCAAATGACCCTTTGATGGTCTGTCTTTCAGTCATTCGGTGTTACAGAGAACCATAATTAAACCTCATAGCTGGTGATGACGTCAAATCATTTGTGGATACAGGAAAAGACTGTGATTGTGATCTTTTTAGCTACTTGTTTTTGCACAAATAGACATCCATTCTTTTTAAATTTGCCTGAGCTGATTTAATTAATGAGGCGAAGGGGATTAGCACATCTGATTACCGTCACGTGCTGGTGTTTGCTCAGAAGCGTTCATTTCTGTTTTCAGAACAAATCTAATGACTATTGTTTTTCTGTTGCCCAAGAGAGCAAATTATACATAAATCTTCATGTTGGCAAATCTAATTCTACACAGCTAACTGCCAATATGGACCCAGAATTAGGTATGAGCAGCATGTAAACGGCCCTTTATTACTATAGAAGCTGGAAATAAGATTACGGTGAAAGATTATGTGGTGTTATTAATACTGTGCTTTGTTTTGTGGAAGGACATGTAAAATATGTTGCTAATTTTATCACACCTGACAAAGGTATGCTTTTGATTCCAGTTCTGGAGTGATTGGTTTTATTTTTAAGATACACTCATTGGTGTGAGAGGGAGGACATTGATTGCATCTAACTTAAACATATCGATTTTACAGGCTGTTACGACCTGCTGCTGCACCTATTTCTATCCCGTCAGCCGGCTCACCTGGCAGGTGTGGCCAATGTTCCTTGATTTGCAGACTTTCGGGAAATTTCTAGTGCACTCGATTTGGGAATTAGTAGATTTGGACAGCACTAGAAAATGGCGAACACACTATATAGTGTGTAGGGGCACACAATATAGCAACAGTGTGTTTATTCACTGTGTTTGTGTAAGGATGCGTTTTGGTAAATTACCTTAAACGACAGAAGTTTTTTTTTTTTTTTTTGGCTAAAAACTGCATAATCATAATTAAAAGACCATTGGGAATCCTTTTAATATTGCACAAAAGATTATCGGATTGGGCCTTTACCAGCCCTCCACCACGACATAGACATGTGTGCATGAGTGTGTGCACACATGCATGAAAGTCTGACAAAACCATACCATGAAAAACAAGAAGACAGACGCTAAAGTTGAGGTGAGAGGAAAACAAAAGTTGAAATGAAGGCTAAAAGCAAAGTGATGAGGAGACTGAGGATTAAATATGAACACTAAAATGAACTAAAAGTGGTAATAAAGCAAAAACATCCTTGTTTTAGCTTAGCTGGAGAAGAAGGCTGATGTACACCCTGCCATGAGAGCCAAGGAAAGCCTTTCAAAAATAGATTTGGCTTTGAAGAGAAACCTAATTATACGTCTAGATTCAGGTAATTGCTGTAAATTACTGGTGACAGTGTGGACACACAATGGCAGTGTTTTTGTGACATTCTACCTGGTGTTTTGGCCTGATGCTTTTGTGGGACAATCGGAACGACAATAGTTGGTAGGAAACTGCAAAATACTTAAAATGATGCAAAATACGAGGTTGACCGACAGCAGTAAACAATTACATGGAATGTATGCAAAAGTTCTTAGTATTTAATTGAAATGTCACAAAATTAAAACTGACATGCAACTTTACTTTTGTGCTGTACTTGTGTGTCCTTCTTATGGCACACATCACACAGTGTTATAACAAACAGTTACACAGATATGGTTTGTTTATCTAACTTAAACCTTGTTTCAGTCAGTTTCATTTAATTTAGCTACTTTATTTATTGTATTTAACTTTTATTTTAGCAGGAAAATCAATTGAGAAACCGGCTCTCCTTTCCAACTGTACGGTGACCGAAAACCTCCATCGCAGCAAAAAAAAGTAACAGCAAGCAAAAAAGGAAACCTTCCAAAAATTAAACTAAAGACATTTCTGCAAACAAAAAAGTGATCGCAGCAAAAATAAAAGTAACTGCAAACAAAAAAAAGTGATGTAAACAAGAAAGCTACGATGGAAGTCGATTATCGGGGATTGTTAATGCCAACGGAGACACCAGAAGTGTTCTGGTTTTTGACATGCACTGCTGCGAAAAGAATATTCAATTAATCTCCTGATTTTGTTAACCGAGTATTATAATCACAAAAATAAATGTAACAACCAGTTCCCCAATTTTTCTAATTTATTGTCTGAAGGTTTAAAGACCAGGGGGATAATTTAGTGAAGGAAAATGGTATACAGTCTATGATGTGGATCACAGAACTCGATGATCCTCTCGTTAGCGGACTGTCTGTATCAGTTTCTCCGCGTTGGCCGAAGATAACAACAAATTATCGTAAGTAAAAGGTCCATTCTAAAAGTCTTTTTCATGTCATATTCATGTCAGAGTTTTAAAAGTGTTTAAAAGAAAGCGTTAAACTCTTCCCAATTGTTATGAAGACGATAGAAATGTTTGCGATTCGTCTTTGAAACTTAGTGACTAAGAACTTTTTCTGAGAATGTAAGTGTTCTTTAGAAGTAACCACGGTCAAAAGTATAAGATCCTGTGATCTAAAGTGACTAGTTTACCTGAAAATGTTTCACATTTTGACTTGTAAAATATATTTGTTCTTTTTGGTTAAAGTGCCCATCTGATGAAAATCATGTTTTTTGTTGTTTTTCACATGTATTTGTGGCATTTTTCTTATGAAAGAGAACAAATATAATAAGGAATCATTTTGCTTTTGCATTTCCAATTATTTCTCCTTTTAAATCGCTGTCGATCAAACTGCCGCAGGCGATAAAGCTGGACATTATCGATATTGCTTGACATTTGTATGTAGCAGTGGTGAAGATTTAGGCCAGCGAAACACAGAGCAATCATAATCAGACAGGGGGATCAGGGGCGGGGCTACTCAGCTCAGCTCCAAAAGCCACGCCCCCTCAGAGGAGATTTTGGAAACAGAGGCTTCAGATCAACATGAAAAATGGCTTTTTAAGACATTTAGGTTGTTGGCTTTTGGTTAAAACTTTATAATCATAACTAAAACACTACTGGGAAGGTTTTTTTTAATTAAAATAATATTCATAAGTGGAAACACAAGAAGAACAACTGTTGGACCAACACTCAGCTTTTGTCAATTCAGTCCATTTGTTTTTTTTGTCAGTCTACTCCCCTCAGGGATCATCAAGGTCCATCACTCCACTGTTCATACAGGTAATAGAATTGTATTGTAGATCCTGAGGGATCCAACCCTCTTTGCCAACCAGACTTGGGACCTGCCCAGGGAAAAACGGGACCATGATCTATGTAACACTGCCTGGTAGTTCCAGACAGTTTCTCCTTTCTAGAATGAACCAGACCCATCCCAAAATCGGTTCAGGGAGACATGGTCATACTCAGCACTTTTGGTCCATAACATGGAAAAAAAGGGCTATCAACTTTGATAAAAAGAAATGTGGCTGGATGGTTTAGTTGGTTGCATGCAGGACTGGATTAAGGGAAACCAGAGTTTGCTTCCCAGGAGGCGCGATGAGCTAACTCCAGTGTGAGTCCCTAGTCAGGTCCCTTCACTAGGGATCTTAAAGATGTTACATGCGCATCGAAAAATTGATGGGCAGTGGGAGGAACAGCATTATCGCTTATGAATGTGAAAAAAAAGATACGTATTGAAAATTGACGGGGCAACTGCAGTATCGTTTAAAAACCACACATACCAACAAGATTGGGTTGGTTGAAAAAAAACTGTAGTTTCTCCTTCTGTTCATTTTTCAACCGTCTTTGTCTTTTTATGTTCATGCAATGCAAACAAAAACATGTCCAATTATAAGCTACTTCTTCCAAGTCAATACCTGAATACCTTTCTCTGTCAAATGCCATACATTACTATTAACAGCTTTAAATACCAAATAAATAAGAAATATCTGGATTTTGGCGTTTTTGGTAAAAGAATCAGACTGTATTGTATCGCCAAAAAGTTAGATGAATCCTTTATGTATCGATTTGCGGCCCATGTATCGAGATGCTTATCAAATCGTGTGAGAGAGAAAGATACACACCCCTACCCTTCACACTACTGCCTACCTATGTAGCCACAAGGGGACCAGAGTTTGTCTCTCCCTGTGCCTGTCCCCAGCCCGGATAAAATGCAGGATTGTGTCTAAAAGGTTATCTGGCGTAAAACTCTGTGTGGATCAGTGAAAAGCGGATTTGCTGTAGCAACCCCTAAGGTGATTTGTCAAAGGGTGAACTACAACTTTCATAGAAAGAAAAAGCAGAAGCAAAATGGAGAAATTAGGGTCTTTGAGATACTTGAACACAAAAGGTTCCCTGAAAAAAGCAGATTAGAATCCATCAATCCAATATTATTAGACAACTTATGGTTCTGTAAAATAACAGAACTACAGACACATTTCAGGAAACCAAAAAAATGGTCTAAAAGTTTTGAGTCGCTAAAGTTTAACAAGATGTTCAGATCTGAAATTAATGTTAAGAAGAAAAAAAAGATCTAAAAAATTAATGACTGTGAGGAGAAAATAAATTCTGCTAGTGACACACAATTTCATCTGTTATTGCCTCATGGTCATACTGCTTTGAAGAATTACATTTTGAAATATAAGTCTGTTGTAATACAAAAGCTACTTGACATGTAATTAATAAAATGTTAATTAAAAACTTTTCAGTAAAACTGTATGGTGCTTTGTTGCAGCACAACATTTCTATATTACTTAACTTCTGTAATGTGATCCACCATACACTGCATGGAGCACTTATGGGATTCTTCTTTGTTTTAACTCTAAAAATTGGGTCTACTGATTTTGTAACTTCTAGATAAGAAAATCTAAAACTTTACTAGTAAAGGATTGTGTGTGCAAACCTGATCCCCATAGTCTGCATCTTTTCATTTGTTCTGTTTTAAAAACAAATCATTGAGTGGGTGTTTTAGTATCCTTCATTCATATTCATATGTCTTGGAACACACATGCTGGCTAATCCATTTAACTGAAAACTCCAGTTCACACCACATACACACACACACACACACACACACACGAGCGCACACATGAAGCTGTTTTATTCAGCAAAATTGGTACCTTTTTTTAGAAGACGTTTCTAAATCAAACTCATTATATTGTCAAATAGAAAAATACACATTAAGGACCTGTCATTCCTGCTATGCCTCTTTGCCTTCCTCTGTTGAGCACTGTGTTCTTGATTCCAAAAATGAATAAAACAGGAAGAATTTGTGTGAGAAGTGAAAAAAAAAGTTGCTTAATAAGAGTTGCAGAATAATGTACACATTTATTGTAATAACAATAACGTATCACAGATATGTGACTAATATTATTAAAATCAAAATATGCATATTAAAATGTTTCACTGCTGTATATATTATAATTTAATTTCATCAATTTGCATTCAAATACATATTTGGATTGCCTTTTAAGTCATTTGACACCAACTAAATCAGAGAGAAGAAGGATGTGTGGAGTCTTGTGTGCAGCTTATCAGATTGTAAAGCTACACAGTACACTAAACGTCTGGGATAATAATGGATAATGCAAAGTTAAAATGTTAATCCATGTTTGTCAAAATAATAAGACTTGAACTTCTCTAACAGCCATTTTGCTTAATTTTCACACACACACACACATACACACATACTCGCAAACCTCCTTCAGAGGGCCCAACATTTTTTACTAACTTGTGGGGTCCACCATTTCCAAAGATACTACAGGTACACCATGTTTGGTTTTATCACCACAGTAGTTAATTTTTCTTAACTTTTATTTCTCTGTCAGAAAAATGAAAACGGTATATCAAAAAACACCTCGGGTCCTAAGTGGTTAAATCCTGGAGCTAGCTCTTAGCAGTTAGCAGCTCAGTGTGTAGCTGTCTCTGTCAGCAGCACAGAGAGAGCTTAACATAAAAAAAACTTTTTTTCTGTTGAAATGCATTTGTAGGTTGGTGTTTGCATTAACAAACTAATGGAGACACCTGCTGTCTGCTTAAAGCGTTTTTTGCTAGCTTGACTGTTTTGGTTAGCCTCCTGTGTGAACTGCTGTTGCTTCTGCTGTACTTTCCAGCAATAACATGTTGTGATCCATTCATGACATGCACACTTCTAATAGAGTATTTATCTGGAATAACAAGCTTGAAATGTAAAGTTAACAAGAATTAAATAAATGACCAATTCTGATCGGGAGACATGCCAATCAAGTCATCAACCATGTGATCCGGCCTGATCTATTGATCGTGGTATCGGATAGGGACATCCCTAATTTTTTAGGTTAGTTTTAATCACATTTCCAACAGTCAGTTCTACACACAAAAAATAAGAAATCAAAGTATTTGTTGTACAAAAGATTTTTATGAAATGTTTTTTTATGTACGTTAGAATATTGCAAACTGTGGGAGCCAATCCGGAGCAGCACCTGCTGCATTTCAGGTATCTCATCAAAAAGACGAGAAGCATAAAGAGAGGATGCAGAAACAAATTATGCAGATGATGGACAAGATATTGAACTTTAATAGAAGAGGTGATTAACCCATAATTTATATAAATCCAAACAACAGAGGGACTTCACAGTGACCGCTGTTAGATCAGCTCAAGGAAAGCCTTGCAAGGTACATGGGAGACGATATTGTAAAGAAAAAATGTTTGTTTTCAAATCCACTCTTCCATGCTCACATAACATCCGCTTATGAAAGTATTTGCACAAGAAAAGGGGATGTTGTGTTGGGTTTCATCCTGTTTTGTTTTCCATTTTGAGCCTCCAGAGAGCGCTGCAGATCCTGATAATTAATTAACATCCCAATTTAGCTTCACATCAGAAATAGGTTGAACCAATGTTTGTGTTTGTGTGCTTTTTGTGTGTACTGTCAACTAGATTGTATTATTTGGGTCAGATACAGGTTTCAGATTAGATCTTCTCCATGCCAGCCCTCACACAAACAGACATGTGGGTGTGCATTTGGCTGTGTGTGTGTGTGTTGTTTAATCTAATACAAGTGCTGTCCAAATCCCCCAGTCGAAGGTTTATCAATGCTTTCTCTCTCCCACTTCATTAGCTTGAAATTTGGAATATAAAATTAGCATTAACCTCAGACTGGACTGTGTTTACAGATTAGAAGGAATGAGCATAAAGTAAAGTTTAAAAGACCTAGTCCAGACAGAAAACACCATAAATTAGAATGTAAAAACTTCCACGTTGTTCTGTCAAGCAAGAAAATAACAGTTTGCTTAAAAACATGTTTTGCCAAGCCTCAATGATGATGCAATAAAGACATATGTACACATTTTAAATGTACTGGAGGAAACTGTCGTTTGTTGAAAATTTGAAATTAATGTTTCTTTTGTGTGGATTGAATTTTGATTTCTTTTAAACCCTTGTACTATCTTATGGGGTCCAGATGACCCAAGCTTTACATTGACGTGTTATCCATCCCAGGACAAATATGATTGAAGGTGGACAGGATTTTATGTCTGCCGCAGACACCAGTTAGGATAAAAATTCATTAAAAAGAAAAAGTTCAGCACACTGTCTTGCAGGGTCCACATGACCCCACTGCCAATGTCAACATACCTAGGATACCAAATTTCCTGTCATTCTATTTAAAATAATATACAGACATGGACAAAAGTGTTCATACCCCTCACTTAAAGAAGGACAAACCCACAATTCTCACTAAAATCACTCAAAACTTCCAAAAGTAACAATAAATAAAACACCTGTGATGTCAATTAAAGGACACACCTGAGTTAATCATGTCACTCTGGTCAAATAGTTTTCAATCTTTCATTGAGGTACCATCATTTTTGTCCAGGCCTGTTTCATTTGTTTTTTTTTTCTTTTTTAATAATTATGTTAATCAACTATTCAAAATTGATGGCTGGTTTTGACTGTTCAATTTTCAAATTTTTTTTTATCTATTGCTTTTTATTACTTTTGGGTTGTAGTATTTGGGTTTAAAACTTTGTCATTAAAAACATTACTAGGAATGTTTTTTTTTTAATATAACAATATAATAAATCACCATAGGGGGACTTTCAGTACTGTGTCCATTAGCACACTTTAATTTGGTGCGATACTCCCATTTCTTTTATTATTTTCTTCTTCATGTTTCCCATGTTTCTCTCCTATCTTAGGAATGGGGAGTGTGGGAATAAGCAACACTTACCCTCTTAAGGTTTTTGATTGTTTGATTAATTAATTACTGAATTGGAACCTAGTGCTTACATTTACTGGACTTTTGGATTCTTTTAAAGGTAAAAATCTAAAAAATGTGCCCTTTTAACTTACCTTAATTGATGCCTGTCCAAACCAGTCAAAGGTAATGTCCCATTTTCGATTTAAACGTGGCAATTACCCCAATAGATTTGCAGTACAAGATGGACTTGTACTACAAGCCCATAGAAATCAAATTTCAACCAGAGCTGTATGTTTAACCCCTTTACATCTGTATATTTAAGGATGCTATGCTAAAAGCTAATACCAGAGGAACTGTAGCACTGCAAAGATTGGGTGAGGTGCAGTTAGAATGCAAAAATTGCCTATTGCAATTTTTTGTCGATTTGGATCCTAACTCATTTTTACTGACAGTCTAGACCCTTTTAGAGAGGGTTAATGAAATATCCGGTTTGGGCTTCCAGCCAAAAAGAAGTCCTTGGATCCAACATTAGTGATAATCAATGCCTAACCTCAGCTACTGCATCAGGGCAGTCACATACTTCTCTACCCTCTGTGGTTATGTTCTGTCTGGTCTGATAGTATGAACTATTTACACAGACAGGCCTTATTGCCTCTCAATCAAATAATGACCTCCCCTGTCCTCCCCACACCTTCTTCCACCTCTGAATGACTATGCAGTCGCATTCAATTTTTTGCTCCTTTTTTCTTGCCTCTCCCCCATTTATTTACACACCCTTTTCAAAAGCCAAGTGCTTTCTCTGTGTACTACTCACAGAGTGATATCATGACCTGGGTGTCTTGTCTCAGCATGTTAATGGAGATTCTGACAGCGTCTCAGGAGGAATTACTGCCACTTGCAGAGTCCTTTTACTGGCTGTCCATCACAAAGACATGCAAAGTCCTCGCACTGCTTCTCTTCGCCCTTATTATCTTGTTCTAGTAGGATTTTTTTTTCAACTGAGGTGACTAACAGTTCATTCAATTACTCAAATCAATCACATTAAACATACACCATAAAAAAGTATCTTTGTAATATAAATGTCAATGACAAACCAACAGAATGCATAAAGAGTTTTGTTTTTTATGTTTCTAATTTTAGATTTTACTTAACTTTAATTTATTAGGTAAGTTTATTGAGAACCAATTATCATCTTAAGTGAGGACCTGGACCCATGAAGAATGGATTTGGACCGGACATGTTTTCTATTTTGGCTACTATGGGGCCACGGGGGCGGCCATGGTGCAACGCTAGAACGGTCAACTCCTAATCTGAAGATTAAGAGTTCGATTCCCACCTTGCCCGCCCATGTGTCGGTGTCCTTGGGCAAGACACTAAACCCCACGTTGCCTCTGGTGGAAGGCTGGCGCCAGTGTTCGGCATCAAATGTGTGTGTACCTGTAAAGCGCTTTGGTCCTTTGAGGAAAAGCACTATACAAGTATACACCGTTTACCACTTTACTATCTGTTGTCTTTGTCTGATGTAAAAAAGCTTTTTACTCCTCAAGGTTTTTTAGACTGAACAGGAAGAAAGCTTCATGCAGATCTCGGTTTTCTTTGTCAAAGCGACTTACCTCAGTGAGGTGGGGGTTTGGGTTGAACCCACACTGGTTACAGACAGTAGCCTTGCACTGGGTACAGGTGTTGTAGTTGGGTACAGCCGGTGGGTTGGACAGCTCTGTGGTGGTGCACACAGGGCACAGTTTGCTGCTTGGCATGGGTGCAATCTGTGGCACGGAGTAAGGAGAGGTTGGTGTCATGCCGCGATCAGGAGACACGGAGGGAGACCGGCCCGTCCTGGAGCCTCCGCCACCACTGAAGTCAACTTGGAGGTTTCTGCGAGAAGCATGCTGACCAGGACTTTGACCCGTGTGAGCTCCCATGCCGGACATAGCTGAAGTTTGACCCATCCCGTGACCAGTCCCTTGGCCGTGCCCCATGCTAGCTCCCTGGCTGGTCTGCATGTGTCGAGGTGAGCTTGGACTCTCATGAGTGGCTAGGCGGTATGGCTCACCAGCTCTGGACCCGATTCCTCCAACACTGCCCATTCCGGTTCCCGTGCCTCCACCCATTCCTACCATTCCTCCTCCTCCCATTCCAC